>NC_042495.1:79015950-79017307 GCF_005508785.2 Acyrthosiphon pisum | reverse complement strand
GTTGATCAATTTCTAAATTTAGCCCATGGATAGAATACTGTTTATGAGTGTTATGACCACAATAAAACATATTGTATACTTTAATAATATAAATATTTGTTACTCGTGATAAAAAGTTACTCCTTGAGTTTTTTTATATATACTTTTATTACTTAATCAAGAAAAAGTGTTTGCTAAATTAAGTAGAAAAAATGTTATATTTGAATATTAATAGATTTTGTTAAATAACATATCGTATTTTTAGTATTAATTACAATTTCAACTATATAATCTTAAATCTCTACAGAAAAATATTAGAAATAAAAATCAGTTTTGACTAAAATTTGAAAAATGTTATTAATTTGTTTAATTTTAAAGATTATTTATTATAAAAAAAAGATTGTAGTGTTTTGATGCATAAACAAAATGTGAACTATAAAAAAAAATACAAAAAAAAATATTATACAAGGTGCGAAAAATGTTATAATGCTATCAGGAAATCTGAATTGCAAGGCATCCCTCCACTTATCATGAGCCATTTCGACCACTGGTTCTTAGACTATAATATTATTATGACCATATAAGGCGTAAGTTGGGGCTTTTAGGGGTTATCCCCATATAAATTCTTGAAGCTTCCCTAACCCCAAAGTATTTTCTAACTTAACCTCATAAGTATAATGAACTATGTTAATACGTGTTAATTGATATTTCTAGGCCCCTAGATACGGTCCGTTAAAATATAATATATTGTGTTATTATATAATATCATTAATTATTATGTTGTTTATTATATTATTAAGCAGGCACTTACCGTCGTCCCGGGTATCGCCGCACTTGCAAAAAGAGCCAACGTATCGGGCCAAGGTAATAACCTATACTGTTCCCACCATCGCTTTACCACCAGACCGACGTAGAAGCTCATAGCAAACGTCAACGGGACACTCGCAGAATGACCGGCCAAGTAACACCGGATTTTTATGAACAGCCTAAAAACACAATAAAAATCATCAGTCATTACCTGGTTCTATCGCATTAAAACGGATTCCAAGTACAATAATTGACTCGTATAGAATAGTGTCATCGATTTGGAATGTTGATGATTATAAACTTAGGTAATAGATTAATAATGTACTTGTATAGGTATAAAAACATTCTATATATTAATTAATATAGGTATACCGTATACCATCAATATGTGGTGTATAATTATACCTATAATACTTGATCACTTAATTTTCTAATTTGAATTGCTTTCATCTTGTATAATATTTATAACTATACGAGTATCAAACAGAAGTCACCAACAATTCAAATGTTCGCCTTAAGAGACCGTTTAGTAGTTGATATTTATTTTTAATGTTGTAACATACTTTTGCTG
>NC_042495.1:78990616-79014813 GCF_005508785.2 Acyrthosiphon pisum | reverse complement strand
ATCTACTGTACAGCAGAGCGACATCCACTTACCCACCTTTTTAATAATAAATATACACTAATAGTTAATATCTATAACAGGTATATTATAACTAATGCAGGACCCTAAATTGATGACCAAACTTATGAGTCGATAAGAATTTCAAATTTTGTGAGTACAATATTGTAAAGCCAGTTATGGTGAATCTAGTTACCTATTATATAGTGATTAGTGCCGAGTAATATTTAAAAGGTTCTTGAAAACACTTGTTTACAAACATAAATGCCATCAGTAATATAAAATAGTACTAAATAATTACAAAACTATACAATATACATAGGTAGGTACCTAATAATATTAGAGAAACCAAATAACTTAATTATATTTATTCAGTACTCGAAAATTATGTAGGTATTTAATTAAATATTTATTTTCATACATAATAGGGTGCATTATTTAGATTAAAATATAATAGTTGGCGATTGTATACTTAATAGTGTTAAATAAATTTATATGGTGGCCAGCTTATGTTTCTGGATAATACCTACCTTGCTCAGTAGCGGTCAAATGATTTTGTTATATGGTGAAGGGAGGGAGATGTTGTTGATTTTTAAAATGTTACTATTTGATCATTAAAAATATAATTTATGGTGATTATATACATTGCAAAAAATGTCATGGGGATCTATCCCCCCCCCCCCCCACCCCTTACTGGTTAACTGCCATTGATGTCACTTATTAGACTCATTTTGGGACAGAGCATATTTTGATTTTTTTATCATTAACCGAAAGAGTGAATGAGCCAAAAGGCCCAAAAATAAAAATACATACAATATATGACATATGTATATATTGTACCTAATAGATATATATTTGTTATAATAAAGTGATTTATAAGTGAAATAGATAAATAATTAAGCTATGTATGTCGCATGTACTTTTAAATTCATTACATATGGGTATTCATTATTTTCACTAAATTATACTTATGGATTTTACAATTGGAGTCAAATCAATAAAAAATGTTCAAAATATACCTCATTATTAGCCATTTATCCAATTACCCACATACTTACTTTAATTGACCCCGTTAACCGGTGTAACGAATTTTTTTCCAAGTGCAAATGGGGACCAGCCTGTTTTAGCCCAATAGGTGAATGAGTTAATTAACCGCGAGTTAACTGTGAGTTCAATAAGTGGAGACTATTAAATTATAATACTTCGTTTTCGCATCCAAATTTTAACTTTTATATTATTATTATTATATGTTTAAAACGAATCAATGCAAGTTAAATAATTTTACTTATACAGTTACTTGAATTTAGCACGATTCCTATGTAGGTACCTATTATAATATTTTACACTGAATATTAACAAACATTATAACGTCCACACGATTATTTTGCAACGGTATCTGTATTCATCGATATCATTATTTAATGGAAAACGTCAGATGTGTAATTGTGGAATAATTAAAAAAAAATTAATATTTATTTTAATGTAATTAAAAAAACATTCAGATCGTTTTTATAGTTACATAGGTGTTATAAATAATTAAAACTGTTTAAAGTTGGCCAATAACCACGCAGTTGATACCTTAAAATAATAATGATAATAAAAAAAGTTACATATCGTTATGTAACTTCGAGCTACGAAGTGCCGATTGTTATCATAATGTCTCTTACAAAAGTGCATGTAATGTCACAGGTGCGCAATAATGTTATATGGCCTTTTTTATCCAGCGTGCTTTTTTTTTTTTTTACTTTCTTCGGGTCTACGCACTATAACTAAATAATAAATACAATAAATACAAGCAAGGCTAACCAGTTCAGATGATTTATGATATCGTAAAATTATTTCAACGAATCTTAAACGTTGACTATACCTATATTTAACTACAGACAAATTCTTCTGCAGTGGCACTAACTATATTACAAGACTAGGTAAATTGACTAAAATCTTTAATTATCAGTAACTATCACAGTAGCAGTTTACCTAGTACTTAAAAACACATTATTAGGTGCATTGCGATCGATCACATCATATACGAATTAGGCTAATACATTTTCTATATAATGTATAAACACGGGTATTTCATAATAATAATATTACATCGACAAATTTTTTATTTATTTTTATAATTTGTAAAGGATATAATAAGTATATAATAATATAAATAATCTGTTTTATAGGAATAATAATAATTTGTAATACATTAAAACCTACCTATATACTTATACACATTATAAATAATAATCGTGCTTATAACCTAAAGCCGGGCAGCCGGCGATGTTTATATATTGTTATTGAACGTGTTTCTTGATCATAAATTTATACTGTAGGTGTCTATTATAGCAACTAGCAAGCACCTTCTATATTAAATTACTACTGTTGTGATTTTGAATTCTAAGCCGCGGGTGTATATCACCTAGCCCGACCTAGGTATATGTTATATCTAATATCGATGATATAGGTATCCTCAATTTGCTCATATTATTATTCCGCCGAAAAATTCGAAAATATTATCTATCATACACCTATATAATAATGAATAACCGAGCATAATATAATATTATTCGATCACTTTTTGTAGGTGTGATCTGTACGAAAACCTGAAATTCAAACGTAAAGTATTGTGAATAATAATAATAATAGCTGGTATAATATATGTTAATGCGATACCTCGTTTCGAATTCCGTGTTTTACGGGAATGACGATTTGCATAATACTATTATTGTCATATCATAACGCGAAGAAATACATATATTATATTATGCGACGACTTAAATAATAATAATATTATTATTATCACACACAAATATAATAATAATAATATATACACAATGGTTTTACGGTGTATCGGCCTCGGAACGGGCGTGCATGGTCAACAAAGTGCATTCTACAAAGGATAACCGCATTTTATAGATACGATTTAGTACTGGAAATAGAACCGGTCATAATATCCTATACCGATAGGATATATATAATAAATAATAATATAATATAATATAACCGGTCTATCGGACACCGCCCTCTGCGCAGGCAAGAACTACGGTACGTTCCGACGTGAACTAGGCTATTTATCTCACCTGGTTGCGAGTCTTCCAGCTGCCGATTCAGATTTCCTGGTCCACAGTAGGTATAAGGTTTTGATTACATTCCGTTCGACTACACAGCACGCCGATCTGGACGATTTCGGTAAAACGACCAAATCAATAGCTGGATGAAAATATCAAGTCTGCGAGACGACTTACGAGCGTGTATACGTGAATAACGGGATGTACGTACAATAATAACCATTTATAATATATGACTTATAAGTCAACTCAAAACAATATAATACAAAATATATACAATAGATATATAATAGAGCTTCTCTTCTTCTCGGCTTTATAACTCTCCGAGAGTCTTCGCCGCCACCGTCAAGGCCTTCCATCTTTCCCTATCCTGGATAACATCTTTCCAATCTTCTACGTCCAGTGTTCTTAAATATAATATAATGTAGCACGAAGAGAAAAATAAAACCTACATGCATTGCGGAATCACTGAACACTCCGACAACACTGGACAATCAGTGGACGTATGGGCATCACACCGGTCGAATTCAAACATTGATTAAAATGCTTAATAATTTAATACGAAATATTTTTCTATTTATATACGTTGAACGTCTCAGCCTTATACGATATTTTTATGTGACGCCTCACCACTTCGTCGGATAGGAAATTATTTATGTCTACACTGCATACGTCCTGCTACTAGGTGATGAAGATTATCGGAATTTCCCTAGAACATGCGTTTTCCTTTTAATTCTCCCGAAACACGCGCGATGTCTGCCTTTTCTATAGCCAACTGCAGGTACCTATACATGAAGCAATAGTTAATATAATATTTATAACCATAACAGACTTTATGTCTGGTGGCGATTTTACGTCACACAGGCATACGAATTATATAGTTACCGGTTGCATTAGAATGGTAACGATAAAAATAAAGCATTTATTATAAAAATATTTTTTTCGGCAGCAACAGACTGCAACAGTCGCCTGCAGCAGGTCTGCATATGTCAGATTATAAACAGGAAGAGACACGAAAACAAAATATCCCCGGGACAAAAAAAGAATGTAGACCTATTTACACGCCGAAGTTTATCATTGACGTTGTCCAAGCCAAAGTTTTGTATTTTAGATTCTGAGCGGAGCGAGGAAGCTATAGTGGTTTTACAATGCGGTGTTTATTTTTAATTTTTTATCCTGTATACAACATTTCTACCAGAAGGAGTGCTTCGATTTCAACATATAGTACCTCATCTTTTAGCAAATTAGATCAATCAAGATGGTACTTTAAAAAGGTCATTTTTCGATTTTCTCAATAGTTATTTAATACCACAGGAAAAACCACTGACAAATTACGAAAAACCGCTAAAAATGGGATTATAATTTCTTACGATTTGTTTATCACCGTAGCAACGAATAAAATATTATAATATTAATTCAACATAAAGGCTATAATAAATAATAACAATATAAAAAATATCCAGACTAACAAACCGTCTCCGCTCAGAATCGTTTTTCTTATACACTGATATTATATCATTGAATTCAAGTTAAATACAATCCATTATACATTGACCCACTTATAACCTACTGTACAGCAGAGCGACATCTACTTACCAACTTTTTGTTTGATAAATATTTTTATACAAAATTCTTCTAATTCTTCTAATTATAATATTAATATATAATATGTAATCAAATGCAACTATTTAGATAAACAAATACAATTTTCTTTTTTTGTAAGCGGAAAAAAAATCATGTGTGAGCAAACCTTTAGCTATATATATCCGACAGGAGTTGAAAAATCAAGCTGTAAACACCTACCAAGCTTCAAATAATCTATTGATATTTGATATAATTTTTACTGAAAATGGTCCTGTCGTTTTATTTAAGGCTATTAACTTTGAATGAACCAACATCTAATTTTAGTTGTATAACCTGATTTCGTCATGAAAAAATGAAAAAAATGCAAAATTTAGATTATATAAGTGTATCTTGGTTTTGATATAATGTAGGTACCTACCTACCTTAGTTCACGGCCAAATAAGATATAGCACTTGATATAAATTGAAAGTGGTTCAAACTACTGTTTAAACTTTCCTGATATTTTCAAGAACGATTTGAAATTTTCACAAAATCGGTTAAATAATTTTTTAATACCTATATAATAGCTAAAATTAATATATATTCAACTCTCATATTAATTGTTTTAAGATATAATTTCTTTATTCGAATCCATAAACGTGACGATTTGATGGATTTTTTTACCGCATCTGCCCGAGTAGCTAATTGCAACCATTTATATAGAAAAAAAAATACTAATTTCTACTAATTATTTATTCTATAACCAATAACAACCATTTATAAACAAAAATGTTCAATCGTAAATCTCAAAATCCCTGTTTGATTACGTCTCCGGGTTGTTAATCTAAGCCATTCAGGAGCTTCCTCAAAAACACACAAAAAATGTCATCAAAATAGGTCCAACCGTTTAGGAGGAGTTCAATGTCATATTATACATACACAGAAGAAATATACATAAATGTAAAGATGTTAGGTATATACTTTCAAATAATTTACAATGTGATTCACCGAGCGTCTGAGCAAGATTCGTAAGATAATAATAAAAATGAGAGATTTCGTGAAATATATTATTATTCAACATATATTATTTTTAAAAGTAGTAGGTTCAAATTCTAGATCCGATATTAAGTACATCTGTTTTATACTCTTGTAAAAAATGTTTAAACTATTATTCTTAGTACAAAAATTTTAAAAAAAATTGTAAAATACATAAAATATAGGTATAGGTGTATAAATTATAATACAAGAATTTAACAAGTACTTTTTTTATAAAATGTTAACTAAATTTTTATGTGGACAAAACTGCATGAATATTCTTTTTGAACGTGGTTACAAATTACAATGAGATTTTTTCAATGCCTACTTATCTAATTTGTACGCTATACATTGTACGCATTTCGAAATGTTTACAAAATGATATGTGCCTATATATAACATATATCATTAATATTCGGTATAGTTGTTGGGACTCGTCGAAATTTTTATAAGCAGTTACAATACCAGCGATATTTCTTCTTTATTTTTATTATTGGTATAATATCATGTTTACTGTTAAGTTACAATTTTGGTATGATTATAGTTATTCAAAAAGTAAATTTGAAATGTTTGCATTTAAATATTTGCACCATACACCTCATAAATATAATCGACTATGAATTTGTCGCAAAGTGTATTATTTTTAGCTTGATTGTAAAATTAAGCTTTTCTAACTGCAGAAAGTTTGGATTATCTATAGCAACAAATTCAATTTATTTGGAATTTTTTAACACGTTTTTAATATTTTAGTAATGTCTTTTTGGTCATTATTTCATGTTTTATTTTACTTTACGTCATCAAGTTACGTCAATTAACATTTATTCACACATATTTTGAGTTATGTTTTAATTTGCATCGGTGATTATAAGATGTAGCAATGTAGGGGTGTCAGCTGTGAATTTGTAGCAGTCCATTGATTTTTAACTTATTGTAATTGATAGCTTTCTTAACAGAGAGTTTGAATTGTGTAATAAAAAATTCAATTTTGACTCGTTCTAGATTTAGATTTTTAATTATGGATCAATTTTAAGTGAATTCTTCTTTTTATTGAAAGCTGAGCTTTTTTTTGTTTTAATGCCTTTTTTAAGGTTTTAATTAAATTCACAGTCCTAGTACCTAAGTCATAAATAGGAGATACCTATATTCATTAAAATCACTTTATCGATGTTTCTAAAAACTTTAATACATTGCTAACGCCTCTGTTGCTCAAACAGTTAGTTAAATAAACACTGTGTGCAGCTTTTAACAGTTCGAAATTATATTTCAAGTGCAAACGATTATCGATGGTTTGATTCGAATTAAAAAAAATATATATATATACAACTATAATATATGCTATATACAACCCTGCAGTATTTACAAAATTTGTTTATATAGTGTTAAGTATAACGTGCACAGATGGTGTAGGTGTACAACAGGTAGGTGGTACTTATCAAGTATATACATATGAGACGAACGACGCTCATATATTATAATATTATGTATAGGTACATTATACATAATAATATGTATAGTATTATCTTATATCATGATACATTCCATCGGCCGTTTATTCGTGATGAAGTACTGCAACATATAATATTATACCATGCTATTATAGACACCTACCTGGGTACTGGTACAATGGTATGGTGTTATCACGATAATCGTAAAATAATATTATGAGAAGTACGCGCATATTTCGTGAACGGCTCTGATTTCACAGTTGGCACATGCGCAGACAAATTAATTTACCTATTTTGTGTTCCATAAAGGAATCTTAAATTATTAAACATGCAGCACGTCGCTATGTAGGTACTAAGATATAGAGCTGGTACTAATAAATAATAACTCGTATGTATATTATACTTACTCGTTAGACGTTTGAGATAAAACAATTTTTATGGGAAAAATTGAGTTTTGTGTGAAATAATTTAAGTGCTTAAAAAAGCTGATACCAAAGTCACTAATATTTAATATTATTTTTGGATGCACGTTTGTATGTGTTTATATACGATTTCTCAAAATTGAAACCTTCTTCGGGCTATAAAATGCTGCCGTATATACTATAATTGTACAATTCCACTATTTTCTCTATTTTCTCGCGTGTTTAAAGAATTTTAGAAACCTATCTACAAAGAATTTTGTAAGTTACTAATTTGCTTATCTACATTTCATCGTACAATTTTTTTTATTCTGTAATAGGAATTTATATCATATTATTTCGTTTTTAATTTATATTATTACAATAATTTTTAGAGTATAAGTCTATAATCACATTATTGTAATAAATTCAAATCAATTTAATTGTATAGAACTAAATTTTCTAGCACATAGGCATATTATATTATATCCAACAAAAACAGTTTTACTTTATTTTTATTATATTCTTTTGAATAATAAATGTAGGTAGGTATATATGAAATCGGTGAAACCCAAACAAATGTAATCACCGGTCATGGATTTTAAGATCGTGTAAAAAAATGAATCATGGTATTAATATAGTTATATTATGTCTTGTTTGACGGTAAAATGTTGTATTTAAATTTACTAAAAAAAATTTATAGGACATATGTACATTACTTTACGAATGAAATATTTCTAAAATGCACAGGTAACACTAGAAGGCTTTATTTTTTAATTACACACTTTGTTTGTCTATTTATCTAATAACACTACAGTAGGTCATAAGACACAAACTCACGTGTTTCGTCAAGTAAAGAGTAAAAAATCAACAGTAAATCACGTTCAACAATAACACCATTGTGTTTTCCAACAGAACGTACAAAAGCTTCAAAAAGGGCGTAGTTCATACATATTTGGGCGCACGTGTCTAGAAATTGAATGTCGAGTCGATTTCCGATCGCAATAATGCGTATCTAATACATCTGTACGTACCTCTATAATAGGTTTGGTATGCGTCGATATATTAACCAGTTGTTAACAAAAATTACACAAGTTATAATTATTATTATGAAAATGATAACATTTTATTCAGGATAATATAGTGAAATAGGTAGGTATATAATAAATGTACATGGTTTTAGATAAGTTTTCGATTAAAATAACAATGAGATACCAGCGAACCACCGCGATATATACACGTAAGAATTAGACGTTTTTCCTAATTTGACCTTGATAGTGTTTAACACTGAAAATAATTATTACAATTAAGAATAATTAGGTACGTATTATTTATTATTTATGCACGGTGCGAAAAGCCGCTCTAAGTCCGACATTTCGATGAAAATAATATATCGTCGCGATATTATAATTAGGTAAATGTATTACAATCCTGTGGCAGAGTATACGAGGACAAACGTGCATCAATAATATTATACTTTATAAGTATACCTACAAATAATACATCTGAACAAGACTCAACTAAAATGTGCTGTAATAACGATAAGGATCTATCGTTAGATCATTAACGGAGATAATTATATTATATTATATTTGTTACACTTGAATAATAATACAACGATTCTTTGTAATGAAAACAATATATAATTATATGCATTAAAAAGTCACTGAAGAATACATTTTTTTTGTTTTGCTCGAAGATGGTAAAAAACCTAGTGACCAAGAATAAAAATGCCCCTTCGTCTTCCATGACCTTTTATTATAATAAAAATATAAAAAGAGTTATTGGGAGGTAGAACCTTGGAAGTAATTACCATGCCGCGGTATAATTAAAAAGTAATGATAATTACTGTTCAAAATATTGTTAATACATTATTTAATTTTATAATGAACATTTTTAAAATGTATCATAATATTATGTTTTATAAGACCATTGTGGTTTTTAAGCCATATTTATCGTTATGTGTCATTACTCTTTATGTTAATAATAAATATAATATTATTTACAAAATATAACGCCTATCGGAAATATTATAAACATGCCAATAGTACCTATTTAGAAACCTAAAGGGGTAAAGTATTTTTAAGTATTATAATAATTCATACGCGTTGAATTTTTAGTGTTAATTTTTTTTATAAAATAGGTATAGATATTAGGTACTATTGTACTATAATAGGCTGTAGATTCAGAATTCATAGATTGCACTATGGTCTATGATGTGTAACAATGTAACATATTATTATAACTATATATGTACCTATACTTTGTATGATATCCATATTGTTTCGAAATAATATAACGTAGGTAACAGACAATAAATTATCAAATAAAATTGTAAAAATGTAAAAATGTTTAAATTTTAATTTAATTTTTAAGAACTATCTGAATATGAAACTTTAAACGTAATAGCCATTTGATCAATATTTCCAAAATATAACACACCTATAATATTGTATACTACGGACAATAAACGGGTATTTTCAGCACACCATATTACACTACCCGAGTAAAATGTATACAATTTTCAATTTTCAATCCTAATTAAGTGGTAGTTAATAATGTTTAATATTATTTAAAAATTAAAATATGACCTCAAAATTTAACTGGAATAAATTCAATTTTTTTTAATTATTTGGCCACTTCCTAAAATTGAAGTTCACGTAACCTATATACATTTTGATCGATTCGCAAAATCATCGCCGAAGGGCTTAGACCAGCAAACCAGTTTCATCATAGATACCTACTCTGTGAATATTTTATTAATAATATAGTATACCTAATATTGTATAATAGTGTTTACAAAATCATAAATTCCTATTATTAATATTATTATTCATTATTACAGAGTAGGTATGTAATAATGGATAATAATTTAAAGTAGATTAATTTGTATTATTTGGTTTATATCGAAACTATCTGATATATTTCCACCAAAATCATAATCGACGAAGAAGATATTATAATAATTATTCAATGTATTTGACGCATCAATTACTTTTAGATTATCTAAAACAAAATAATACTATATACTTTAGGGCGTAGGTATTATAGGTAGGTATTAAACTTCGTGGTAATTATAATGAGCATTTTATTAATTATTATTATTCCTATTTGAAAACTTTAAACTAGTATCTGCTATGCAATCAATAAATGTATTTTGGACAACAACAATTAATTTATTGTGGGTACCAAACTATGATTTAACTATGACATATATTTTAATATTTATAGTATTTAAAAAAAAAAATAATTGTTCAATTACAGACCCCTATTTGCCACAGAAATATTTTTCGGAGCTTTTATTTAAATTTTAAAATATCTTATAAAATTATCTGACTGTGTATTTACAAACAATATAAGTACTCAGTTCTCGTAAAATTAAAAATTAACACAACTTATTTAAAAAATATTATGTAGCGTTTGAAGTTTATGTAGCCTATATGTTAATACAAATCAACCGTGTATACCTATCTATCATAATATAACAATTGATACTATACAATCAATACAATCAAAAGTAGTGTAAAAGCGTATAGATCGATTTGTTAACGTGGGAAAAATTATTCCGTCTGCAGGCGTATATAGATAAATTATGGTAGGTACTCATATACACCTGTCATGAAACGACATTACAATAATAATATTGTCAAACTGCGTCCCAAGTGTATATGTATTTTAATAGGAGAAAAAAATCGTTTACAATATACCATAAGACTTTCTACTCACTTGCAAAGTATACTGCCAAAACATCCAAAACTACTTCCGTTAGCTACGAGACGCGAGTACGAAACGGTCATAATTTCAAAGCGCGTAAATCCTCACGTAGATCGAGTATCCGTCAAACACCACGGACACTCATAGTCACATATTATTACTATTATTGTTGTTATTATGATCACATATCATTTAACTATTGTGTGATGGATCGCACTATGCCACTCCGCGACAACTAAAATAATGTGTGTACACTACTGTATAGATTATCAGAGGAATATCACAAAAACTCCGAAAATCGATGAACGAGTTTTTTTTTTTTGTTTTATTGACGATAAAAAAAATATACTCTTATATTATTATTTAACAACACTTAGAAGACGTATCCGTGAAATAAACGACAAACTCGACGGAGATATAAATTAATACAATACAACAATATGAATACGACTATTATACGAGTTGATATTTTATTAATATTATTATAATTTCTATTACACACACGCGCGCGCTCGAACTCGCCAATCTGTCGTTCGACTTTCCGCCCGTACGTTTCTGCCACTTCTGTCGGTATCGTTCTGCAGACTGCGAGTTGCAACCGTCGGCCAGACCGTCATCTGACTACGTATGCGTTATTTTCACTGTTCTCCCACCATCACTCCGATCACTTTATGTATCGAAAACCTGCACGGTGTACCGGTGTAGTGTACTATAAGGTAGGTATATTATGGGTACAGGTAGTATAGGTAAGGCAAACGCTACCATTATTATTATTATTATCATCATCATTATCATCATCACCACAATGCAATCTAGGTACCTATATAATATATTATGTTTAAAGTTTCTGGCTGACGGCTGGTGTACAACTTAATATAATATATATTGTAAATTATTATAATATAGTAATACGCGAATGTAAGGTAATATGTAATATGTAATAACAGGCATGCGTAGGTATGATATATTGAAATCGAATTATTTAAGTGTCTCTGCGGTGGTGCTTATTGCTTATAAATATGTTGATCAGCGGGCGTAATGGGGTATCTATATAATTATGGTCGCTTATATTATGCGTCGTATTACATTTTTGTTTATTTAAAAAAAAATGTCTATTACTTTGCCTTATGTGTCTCCCCGGACGATTAAACAAATTACTATAACATAATATTTATAGAGCCTACGACGACATAGGACGATTTAACAATTGTTAATGGTATAATAAATTAATGGTATAATATACACGTATCAACCCGAATGCAACATCCGTATAATCTATAATATAATAATATTATATTCACGGCGACGTTCTTCGACGTTTTCTTTTTACCCCGTACAGCAGGCTCTAAACCTAGCTATAATACATAAATATATTATTATTACCGCGTATAATAGTATAAATAAGCCTATACGACAACGACGCAAGTCGGTATGTCGAAGCTAATATTATATAATATGTATATAGGAACTTCGTAGTCGGCTATATGACTGCGATGGCATGTAGCGATATCAATATAACATTGTATATGTATTTGATACGTAATGTGTATGCGAATTGCATACGTCTATCCGAATAACAGGAGTTCGTTTTTTCTCAGTCTATATTCAGTCGGTGTTAACATTCCTCTGAAACACACACCGATAACAAAGTTCATTAAACACTATCGCTGGATGCTATGTTATGTAGGTATATAGGTAAAATGAGCAAGTAGGCCTGTAATTGGCATTCCCCCTAATATCTACCATATAATATGACCTGCGGCTGCATGCACATTAAACATTTAAAAAAAAAAACACGGTAATTATATATAATAGGTGGGTAACATTACAATATTAACTCTGCTAAGTATGTGTATGTGAATAAACATTTTCCGCCATGCGAAGATTGAACGAAGCCATAAGTGAATTTGCAATAGCTAACGGGAGAATCAATTTAACATTGTTTATTAATAAAATAAATAGTGCCTATATTAATTTTCTAGAAAAGTTATCATTAAGTTGTTCTAGTTTTTCGTTAATCAATTATAGGGCTTAATGACCTGTTGATTTATAATTCCATGTGTGATATGTGAACTTCTTGTGGTACAGGCATGGTATATATAGGCACAACTAAGGTAACATTATCAGGGTAATTCATTGGGTGGAATATAATGATTTCCGCTCCCTTTAAACAACCGACTCAATATACATCAAATTTAATAAAATAATAAAATCGCAACGATATTATACCTACTAATACTCGTATGTTAACATCCATTGATTTGTTCTATTGTTTAAGCAAAATTATTAAAAATGCCTTGTTCATAAATTGTATTGGCAAGGTGGCTTTCTAATTTCAATTTTGATGCATACCTACCTATACTATTGTTTTAATCCGATGTTTTACTCTTTGCATGGTCGAAAAGAATTTTTCATATTAAGTAGCAGATGGATACTACATGCATAAATGCATAATATATTATAGTGATGACTGATAGTAACTGCTTCAATCAATTTGTTCGGAATGAACATAATCATTATAATAGGTAATAACGTTTTTAATTATTCTAAGTTATGACCAGTGGGTTTAATATTATTTTCATAAATAATCTCTGCTATATATTTTTACGGATTGATTAAAAACACGATATCGAAAGTTTGAGAGTGCTAAATGTTAAGGGTTAAGCACACCCAAACACCCTCCCCACCCTATAGATGCGCCAGCCGCCAATGCTGCGTGTACTTATAGTTGTGGAGTATATAAATCGTATAAGACAGCGCAGCCACGAGTGATATACTAACATTATACTATATATATATTATAATATACTTTCGAATAATATTCGGCACAAACCGAACCTCAATACGGTATCAAAAGTGACGGACACTCCTTTGGCCGTCATTTTCTTGAAAAGAGCCCAACATTCTTTCTCTTTGTCGGACTTGAGCATCGGCTGGCCGTCGAGTACGTCGCAGCGGACGTCGATCTGTGCGATTTCTTTGTCCCGCAGTGTTCCGTCATCGTCACCGCCGTCGCCGCCGCGTTTGGAAATTACTACTTCTTTTACAACCGGCCCGTCGTCTTCATCGTCATCCCTGAAATGAAACGATAACCTCGTATTTTAATATTACTACTTCAAACAATCAATATTGCAGACGCAAAAGAGACGTACACGATATGATCGATTTTCATCTTTCGTCTGTCACTTTTAGTATAGTGATGATAAAATAACTATATAATATTATAACGAGGAGTACAACCGAAACACTACCAACATTTCGACGGGTTGATTTCGACAAGGTAAAATATTCGCGTGATATATATATTATATAGTTGTATGTAATTTTGCCATCACATTCGGCATATTTTTTTCCAGTTATATGTTATTAGGTACCTAAAGTTACATCGACAGTAGGTACATATATATTAAGCATATATAATTTGTCGTGTTTACACGCAGTAAAATTATTGCGGAAACTCGGATAATTTTCAATAAATTGAAATGATGGATGTATAGCATGCCGACCATACAATATATAAGGTTTCATAATGTAGGTCATGTCGTTAAAGAAATATATGCGATTTTAACTATTGCAGAATAAAGATATCTTCATAGTCCATGTGTTATACTCGATATAATAGCTGCGTATCATCTATACAATTCTAAAACGTGTAGTACCTATAATATCATTAAAAGGTAAACATGCACGTTATGACATTAAGCACACATATTATCTTATGATTTATACACATATATCATGAAAATTATTTTCTGCAAATACGATTTGCATTATAACATTATCCAATTATTTTTTATACCCTTAGACTCAACATTATATACATTAAACAGTATAGCTATTGCCAAACCAAAAAACCGATTATTTATGTAAGTAAAATATAATATTACGTTAAATGCAGTATTGTCTATTGAAAATAATCCAGCCCAAATATGTATTATTAAAATGATAGAGAAGTTGAATGCCTTGTAAAATACAGCCTACAGCTCTTTGTTGTATATTTGGTTATCTACAGAGTAGGTAAAACGATTTTGTTTCAAAAAAATCTCATTTTAGATTATTAAATAATTACATTTTAATTATTATATATTATATCAAATCAATATTAGCAATATCCAACGTTAGTTAGGAATAGGTTCCGATATTTTTGTATCAATCTACAATGGATACAATTTTGTTTTTAAATTAAAATTAATAAATCAAATGTTTCCCCGAAATAATAATCATATTTTTACGATTAAATTCTCATTTTATACACCTTAAGATAGAATATATATATTAATCCATTATACAAACAAGTAATAACTGTTTACACTAAGTCAAATCTATATGAATAGAGATATTTTTTTTATACCTTGTTATCTCTATTGTTCTTGATTTAATCAACGATTTTCCAACACGGTTGTTGAGAAGTTTTGGTTTTCCAATCGATGTCATTGCACTATCAAATGATTTTTGATGATAACGCATACTGTTATTAAATTGAGGAAATGTAACTATAAAACAATAAAATATCATAATTATATAACGAAAAATGATTGTTTCCGATTTACGAATTTCTGTTAAATTGTATCTATTTACAATATAGTTTATTAGTAATGCAGTTTCGACTAATTTTATTAAATGCATTAAAAAGTAATTCTTTTATAGCTATTAAATAGCTTAAAAAGTTTTAGCATAACGTGTAAACATAAGCACAAAAACTTTATTTTTATTTTGCAGTTGATAACGTCATTAACAACAAGTAGATATAAAGTTCAATCAATTATACTTAAGGGGACGTCACAGTGACATTTGTTGTCTCCCGTCTCCATCTTACAAGTGCGTAACATAGCGAATTTTACACTCGGCAGATCACGTTTATCTCCGTTAGTTTAAAAACTAGAGTGAATTCACCTATTATACAATTTAAAGGCAAGATTATTATCTCAACAATGACTTTTTAATCATTAATTTTTAGTTAAGAGTTATGAGTATTTTAAGATGTACGCTAAATTTTAAATTTTAAAATACTCATAACTCGCTTTAAAATTAAAATATAATAAAAAACCTATGTCATTGCCTGAATAATAATCTTAATTTTACATTTTATAAGAGATCAATTCACTCTTATTTTTAAAACAACAGAGATAACCGTGATTTTCTGAGCGTAAAATATGCTATGCTATGTTACGCACTTGTAAGACGGAGACAACGAATGCCATTATAATGTCCCCTTATGAATACAAATTCATTTGAATTCATATCAATAAATTAAAAATAGTACACCTGGAATAAAATTGAACAGTACCTAAACTATACTAGGAAATTGGAAAGAATTATTTTCCAAGCCAAACAATTGAACAGTTTTAAAAAGTAAAAACATTAAATTTCATTAAATTGGACTAAGATGGCTATTTCAGTTAAAATAATAAAATCTTAATGGCTTTACATTAAGATTATAATGCCTTATTTAATATATTACAATATGTAAATTCCTATCGGTACACGTACTTATTTTTATTAAATGAATGCATGTCTATCTATAGAGTATAGGTTATAATAGTATAATATGAACCAGCTAGCAATAACAGTTTGTAATTCTAACAGAGAACTCAGCGAAAATATCGCACTTTTTTGGACCATACAATATGTTTTACATTTCTACCAATTTAACCAAACTCGATGATAATCGAATGGTATTTTATTAATTATTGATATTATCAGTTAATTAATTAGAACAATAATTTATTTACCGGTTTTTGTGGAGACGTCATCGGGTGTTGGTGATTCCTCTACATCACTTCCAACTGGACTTAAAAGTGACATCATCGTTACCACTTCAACATTTTGATTCTTTTTGCCAAACTTTTGACCATTCGGCAGACGACTATCCACGTCAATGCTTTTATGGAAAGCTTTACTCCTACAAGATTTCAGCTTCCTGGTCGGGAATCTATGAACATCTTGAGATTTTCTCCGTGAACTTGCCGAATAAAGTCCTTGTGTTGGGTTCACGCTTTGTTGTCTCGACGAAGGCGCCGACATTGCTCTGGTCAAAGTTTGTCTTTCGTTCTGTTGTTGTTTCGCAGTCTTGTAAAACCTAACTCTTCTGGCGGCAGCCGAAAGAGGTTTTTCCTCCTCGCTAGAGTCTTCTGGTGAATTTTCACCATCTCCTGCATGGTTCTGAAGTTGAACTTCCAACGCGGTTCGACTAGGGTCCCTTTCCTCTTCTTGTATTGAAGACTCCTGTACATGATCTATAGATTCCATCAAAGGATCTTCGATAACATTTCTAGCCAAATAAATATTAATACACGATTTAGACTGTTCCCGATCGATCCACGCCTGTTTTATTCTTTGTGCAAACTGTTCTTTAGATTCGTGTAAGACCTCCGGTTTTAAACATACTTTAGTCGGGTTTGCTGTGGGTCTTGTTTTTTTTTCATTTTTTAGAAGCCTATTAATAGAACGGGAAATCACTTCTGTATTGCAATTATTATCTGTTTCAGTTTTATTGAAATTAGAGTCTTTTTGCAACCAGGCTTTTTTTGACAATTTTTTTTTATCATCTTGACTATCTGCGCGGTTGTTTGACAATGTTTTAGACTTTTGACTATCTGTACAGTATTTATTAAGTACGTCTTTAGACATGCCAAACAATTTTAAAATTTACCTAAAATGTGTAATTTACATATTATTAGCTATAACATAATATATTATACACATGAATGCCTACGTAACCAAACCAGCCCAAGAACACCTCGCAAATGTAAACAATTTACATTTTTTGTTACAAACTTATCATGCTATAATTTTAATTACAAACTCAATCGTAAGACATTTTAAAAAAATAATTAAAATAAGGATAAGATGATTCAAAAGTAACAATAACAAAAATAGATAAGTTAGAGATTAATATTAAGGAATTCTCCTTTAAAATGTTGGCTTCAGTAAGTAATTAAATTTGAGGTCCATTGATACGATAAAATAATTGCTCCGTTTTATAAAATTATTTTTTTTAAATATATTTTTTTATTCATGCCATTTATTGGAAATTATTAATAACCAAATTAAAATTATAACTAACATAAAAATATTTTTGTTAATGGAAAAATGAAAATAATATAATATAATATTCACTATTATTATATATATATTATATTATATATTATATATTATATTATATATATTATATATTATATATTATTATACATGTATACGCAAATTGTATTTATTTTAAAAAAATGTTTCATAATAATTTATTTACAATTTGTAAATCATTTTTAAAAAGTTGCCTAGTAACTAATGCACACTATACAATACACAATATATTATGTATATATGGATGTATGTATATAATATATATATATATTTATATTTATCATAAACACCTGCAGAACTAAGCAAAATTTCAAAAATGTTATGACGTATGACACGTGATATGGTGAAAATATTGTATTATATTATAATTATCTA
Organism: Acyrthosiphon pisum; assembly: GCF_005508785.2. NCBI lineage: Eukaryota > Metazoa > Arthropoda > Insecta > Hemiptera > Aphididae > Acyrthosiphon > Acyrthosiphon pisum. The sequence goes on along the minus strand of NC_042495.1, from coordinate 78,996,147 downwards.
GTTAATTTAATATTTAATTATTAGGGTACTTACATATTTTAAGAATGATTCTTGGAACGCGTACATTCGACTCCGGCAGTGACACAAACACTTCTAAGCGTATTTGATTTGTCTTTTACATGAACTTCTCATAATTTATTGATCTTGAGAAAATATTGTTTTCACTGTATTTTCATGCGTTTTTGCCGGTATAATGACTTTGTTTATAATACGTCACCAAGACGACAAACCATCGACCAACTATATTTAGTAGCTTAAATGTTCATGCATACTTTTTTACTCTTCTTAACACATTTGAAGTGTCGTTAAAATTAATTGTTTTTAGAATAAAAATGTAATACGTAATTTCGACGTGTCTAATGTTAATGAACTTTCAACACTTTATAATAAATTATTTATTTTAAAACTTTGTAGTTTTATTTTAATCGTTTTATGGACTTACTTTTACTTTGATCATTGATTATAAATTATAATTAATAAACTAGTTGCTTGTGTACTTACCGATTTGATTTCTGTATACACATAAGTAATTATTAGTTAATTCAATGATTTTTAATTTAAATGAATCTAAGTTAATTTAAATTCTCAGACGTCATACACAAAAACACACAACTATTATGAATAATAAAAATGATTCGTAATACCTACCTATTTTTCACGACTCTTTTCTATACTCAATAGCAGCGTTTCTCAAACTTTTCTTCCGCTGGACCCCTTAGAATCCGGCACGTGGAAGTAATCCAACCGGCCTGTGACCATTTTATGTAATTAGAAATTTCTAAAAGTATTAAAATAAAAATAAAATATATAAATAAATAATATTAATTAGGAATTAATATGTGCATTTTTGTCACTGAATATACCAATAATTTGTGAGCAGTTCCTCTAATACCATATAGTGATACAATTTGCTTAAAAGAATACCATGATATAAATATATTATAATCTTAATCCTCTGAATTTGAATGATTTGTTTGTATTTCTTAAGCTTAAATTAAATAAATAAATAAAAATTTAATATAAATTAAGCTTTTTTTGCAATATTAGGTAGGTACATATCCTAAGTTTTCTTTAAATACAACGATTTACATATTATACTTAAAAAATAGTTTGAATTTTTATTTTACAATATTATATTAGATATTAATTAAATGTAAATAAATCAAATTAATATACAATTATACGAAATACTTGGATACTCTAGGATTATAAAAGTGAATAGGTTTTTATATAATGTAGATAGGTATAGTACGTTCTACATAATTAACACAAATAAAGACCTGGGAGCAACAACAAAACATCTCCAATTAATGCAATTTTTCTGTTCGTTTAAGTAGTATGTATAATATGTATAATAACTGTATATGGCCAGTGACAATTGTCAAAATCAAATTTGTATGATCTCAAAACCAAGAAATGAAACTTGGAGATATCTAATTATGTATAATGCCTATATATAGTATACACTATACAGTGTACACTCGTAATAAATTAAATACTTTTAGTGCAGCAATAAGTCATCTTCGTTCTCCATTTATATGATATCTCTGTATATAGCAATAGGATTTTTCTGGTTGCTGCACCAAACAACAAAGTTTTTACTCTTAATAATATGTATCAAAAACATTAATATTTTAAAAAATTCTATAAAAGAATTTGTATGATTTTTTATATTTGTGAATATAAAAAATTATCTGTGGAGTGACTTTTCATGTAGTATCAGGTGCCCCCCCCCAACATTTTAGCCATAGTTGTGCCAATGCGAATGATGTTGACCGTCGTATCGTTCCACCACACAGCTATATTTTCAGCGCAGTCGCGCAACGGGAAGTATTCGTCATCCGACGGTACGCGTTTGAGTCGCTGACGTTTTCCCTGCAAGCTACAAGTGGTAGTAGAAATCAAGCAGATGGTTTTGACTTTTAAGTGAACTTTTAAGTAGACGCTGCATTATTGTAGTAAATGATACCGGGGTTAATATTGTGAGTTTAACGGCTAACCTTTGATGGTTATGCTGTAAATATTAGTATGAAAAAATATTTATGAATTATACGTAGATAATAATAGTTAAAACTTAATCTTACAGCATTAATTTTTATTGATTGTTATGTAATTTTAAATTATCAAACAAAAAATTATCAAGAAATTATCAAAAATGATTAATAAATAAAATGTTCCCATTGATTTTATAATAATAGGTATTTATAAAATTAAATATTTCTAGCTTATTCCATTTATATCACAAACTTGAAAATTTGAAACTATTGTAGGTATGACATCTATGAGCATTTAATTTTTTTTATCAAAAAACTTTGCATCATTGCACTTGGTACAACCACATCTTATAATCTATAAAAGCAACATTCTTAGTTCCGACGTTCATAATCGAGTGTACCTAATAAAAATCACTCTGTAAAAAATAAAAAACAAATGTTTTTATTTTTAATTTAAAAAAAGTTTATTTTGCGATATTTTATATTACAACGGTAATGATTGAAGTTGCGATTACCTTGCACTTTGCATTGTTTTCCAAATCTAGCTACGCGATACTCGTTTTATAACATACCGCCTACATTGATTTTTTTGACGATTTTAAATTTTAAGGTCATTTTTTGCATTTAAAGATTTTTGGAGTATTTTGAAGTTTTTTCTAAATTTAAACTTTAAATTTTATTTTAAAACTTGCACGTGTTTTTACATGATTTTTATAATAAATATGTGATCTATAAAGTCTAAACCTATAGGTATAGAAAAAAAATTTTTAATTTTCAGATTAAATAAGTAGTCCAAATGATAAGTTCTGTCTGTTAAACTTTTATACAATCATTTAAAAGTTTAAAATGCATATTATAATTTATACCGGATTTATTTTAGTATTTATATCTTTAATATTAAAAATAAAAATAATTTAGTGCACTATTTAAAATTGTTAGGGCATTTTAAAGTTTTTTTAGAACATTAAAATCATCAATAATAATTAACCCAGAAAAACGACGCCCTTGGTCGCAACCGACGCCTTAATCCGCTCGGCCACTCCGTCCCCCATTATTATTATTATTATTATATTATTATGACGTATAAACAGTAAACACTATGTCGCATATAACATTAATATTATACTGTGTTGGCTAGTACCATTTTATTTTTTTCAATTATCATAATACATACTATTTGTATACCTATATCAAATTTTTAATAGATCTATATACTTTGGGTTTTTAAAATGTTGAGCAATGAAAAAATATTTAATAACCGGTACACATTTCAACATTTGAACCCTAACGATTATTATGTAATAATTTAACATAAATGGACATATTTAATTTTCTTTTTTTTACATGGGTGTAACAGAAAGAACTGACCAAAAAAAAAAAAAAAACAAATTGATGCCACTTAAACGTATGACAAAAATTGATAAAATTATATGATTAGTAAATAGTTTAAGAAATATACCCATGTTAGCAAATTTCAAAAAATAATATTTTTGAAAAAGTTATTACATTCCAAATTAATGTAATCAAAATAATTTTGATATTTAAAAAAATTCTAAAAAATAAACTACTTGACTTCGATAATTTTTTTTACAATTAAAATCGTTCTTATAATCAGATTCACAAATTGGCTATTTTGAATTTATTCAAAAAAATTTAAATCAAATTTAAAATTTTTCATTTTCGGTATTAAAAAATAAAAATAATTTTTTTTACACATGTAGCGCAAGTGGCTATAAATTATATGTATATAAAAAATTTTTAAATATTGATTAGAATAAAAGTTATTCCAAAATTCAGTTCTATCTGTTACACCCTAGATGTATATTGTCACACTTTGTATAGTAGATGCGTTATAAGAATATACATAATTAATAATTTGAATGTTTACATGGTTTTCTAAACATTAAAATATTGTATTTGACTATGATCCTATACCTAGTTTATTATTCCTATGATTAATTAATAGTTAAGTTAACTGTTTAAGTCTTTCTAATACCAAATAACATAACGTACCTAGTCCAATATATTTTTACTAGTACCTATTATAGATACAAGTATCTATATTAAATCCTTTCAAAATCACCTTTTAAATATAACGATCAAGTTACTTATAAATATTTGATTTTATCGATGTGGCAACTACCAACAAATGATTCAATTTACACTAATCTGTATATAGGTACCATTATATATTTTACTATTCAGTACTATTGCTATATTAAGGATTGTAATATTGTATACAATTTGTTGATATGTCACATTTGGCAAGAATTTAAACTGGTAAATATATGAACATACAATATACAATTTAACGTGGTTGGTATATTAGAGTTCATTGTATGGTGACCTGGTGAAGCGCGGTGATTGGAATATCACTAATATAGTAATGTGTACAGTGGTTGAGCAGGCTCCCAGATGACCACCCGGGTTCTCTGTGACGATCTATCTGCCTGACATAAAAAAAAAGCGTACCAACCGCGACCGTAGCCCCTACACAAACCGAATGGGGTTGCCGAGTGTCAAAAAAACAAAATTAATTTTTGATTTATTTTTGAACCACTCAGCCTCAGAATCGTTTTTCTTATACAATGATATTATATCATTGTATATGGCCGTCACTATCTCCTGTGCCTCTCAATCTAATTTCCCTATGCTTGACGCCCAGCACAAGTATTACGACTTTAAAGTTGCTAATTACGAGAGGATATTTCATTACTTAAAAGGCATCGATTGTCTCGATGCCCTTAATTCTAAATCGACTAACGAATCAGCAGATTTTTTACAGAAAATCCTTCAAGACTGTATTCGGGAGTGGGTTCCAGTACGTAGCTTTCGCAATTCTACCTTTTTCACAATATCCATTAGGTACTTATAACGCGTTATATATCAACAACAAACCGTGATACTATCATAGATATATAATAGTATACTTTAGAAGTTTCAAGTATACCCACGAATAATATTATACAATCACAACAAAATAACTAAAATAGTTATTCTAGGTTTTTTAATATATAATTTCGTCCACATTTGAACTTAAAATGACTATGAAAATAAACTGTGCTTATGTATTTTTTAAATTTTTTGGTAACAGAATTAACTACTTACGTGGAATCATGTTTTAAATTTTCAATCCTTAAATATAAAAGTTGAACATTTTATGAATTTTTAACTACAAAATAATTATTCAATTTTAAATTTGATAAATTTTGTCAAAATTCGATCTTTAAATGCTTATAAAAAAAATTGTGTCAAAGTATTTTTAATATTTTTCAACTACTATTTTAACAATATATCAGGAGCCTTGTATTAAATTTTTACACTTTTTGACCCAACAGATAAAACTTTATTGACATTTATAAGAAAAAAAAAAACTAAAAAAATTAGAAAACTTACAATACCCGTAAATAGCTCAAAAAGAGTCAAATTATTTTCAAAATTGTATCGTATATAGAAACTACTAATATAAACATTCAGTGAAATTTTCAAGTATCTATAGTCATTCGTTTTTTAATAACAACAAAATAAGAAAATCGT
>NC_042495.1:78987584-78990566 GCF_005508785.2 Acyrthosiphon pisum | reverse complement strand
ATGTTGTAAAAATATTAATTTCAAACACTCATAAAAATTAAATTTGACTTGCTTGTAGACATTTTTTTTTGAAAAAGGTAGACAAACTTATGAGGAATCTTGTATTACATTTTCAAATCTTAGATTTAAAAAGAAAATTTTTCATGAATTTCTAACTCAAAATAATTTGCAAATTTTCGTCATTTTTACGTATTTTGTCAATATTTGCACTTTAGATGCTTATAAAAAAAATTGTGACTATGGATTTTTAATTTCTTTTATCCGCTTTTGAAACAATATAATAGGAACCTTCTATTACATTTTAAAGCTTTTTTAACAAACAAATAAAATTTTATTGATATTTATATAAAAAAAAAATTTAAAAAAAAATGGTAACTACAAATAATGTCCGTAAAGAGCTCAAAATAAATCAAAATATTTGAAAAATGTTATGGTGTATAGAAAATGCTAATATAAACACTCAGTCAACATTTTATGTACCTACGGTCAATTGTTTTAGAGTTGCATTAAAAACCAAAATCGATTTTCTCGAAAACAGATTTTGCGTAAAAATTCCCGTTTTTCCTTAATTTTTCTTTTGTTTTTCATGTCTGAAAACTACTGGGAAATTTTTACTTTTGACCCCCTCAAAGTACCAACTAGATTCACTTTCCTATCAGAAAAGATACTGTTGAAGAAAATCCAATAACTTTTACTGTCCTAAAAGGTGATGACAGATACAAAAAAAAATTTTAAAAAAAAAAATAAAAAAAAACACATCATTGTAAAATCAATACATTCATCGTTCCACTCAGAATCTAAAACTGTTATATACTAGTCTTGTAACACACTCCATGTATAATTTTGTAAAAGCTAACTGGCGTTAATTCTAATAAAATAAATAAATAAAAATATCATTGAATTTAAATTTAATACCAACCATTATACAGTGACCTACTTGTAACCTACTATACAGCGGAGCGACATCCACTTGCCCACCTTTTTTTTTATTGCTTGCCTCTCGGCTCAAGTTTTGTCTGTTTACTAAACATCCCAGAAATTATTTTCGATTCTGAACGGTTTGCGATAATCCATCCATTTATTTTTTTTTATGTCATATTTTACCCAAATTAAAAGATTAATGTAAACACGAGTCACGAAAAAAATAAATTTGAATTTAGGTAGAATAAGGTACTCAACTAAAATATTAACACAATACGCAAAATAGTTGAATCATACACGACTGTCACAACTCACAAGTTAAATGAAGTCCGTGATCAATGCTAATTAATAAGAGTGCCAATCGGTTGTTGTTTTTAGAATTTGTATTAATTTTAGATTTTAGAAATTAAGCTATGCCAGATTATGATATTATTTTTTTTTTTATATAATTATTATTATTGTTGTGCATACAACAATATTAATATAATAAGTTCATTTTCCTTCACAAAACACACTCAAATAAACATACATAAATACATACACATACAATGTGTACGTCCCCGCATACGTCTAATTATAAATATATTCCAACTAACAAGTACCTAGTAAAAATGTATCATTGTTACAATAATTTCTTAGTACTTACATAGCATAATATTTTCTGAAAATATTACAAAATAGGTAGAAATGTTTTTGTGTTTTAAAATATAGTAATGGTAAAACGGCAACAATTAGGAACCTGTCCATCGGGCTGCTTTTAAAATCAGACAGGGGCAAATGCCCACCCTGTCCTCCCCACAAATGACGACACTGATACCCATGTGTCAAAAAACTTCTTTTGATCAACATTTGTACCAAATGCACTAGAAAATGTAAACCTAAACATAACAATTTTTTTTTAGAAAACAATGAAGTATTAAATCAGAAAAAATCTTACGCTGGAACATCATCTCTTGTATTTCCATTGTTGCAAGCAATAATATTATCACTCAAGTATCAACATAGAATAAAATAATTTATTATGCCATCAAATGGATATTAGTACCTACTCATTTTTTTTTATAAGCATTTAAAGTTCAAAAATTGAAAAAATATGTAAAGATCACGAAAATTAGCAAATTATTTTGAGTTAAGAATTCGTACAAATTTTTCTTTTTAAATTTAAGATTTTAAAATGTAATACGAGATTCCTTATAGGATAATCTACCTTTATCAAAAAAAAATGTCTATAAGAAACTCAAATTAAATTTTTATGAGCGTTTGAATTCATATTTTTACAACATTTGGTATTTACTCGATTTCTTACGTAACGATTTTCTTATTTTGTTGTAATTAAAAAACGAATGACTGTAGAAACTTGAAAATTTCACTGAATGTTTATATTAGCATTTTCTATATACGATAAAATTTTGAAAATAATTTGACTCTTTTTGAGCTGTTTACGGACATTGTAATTTATAAATTTTTTTAGTTTTTTTTTCTATAAATATCAATAAAGTTTTATCTATTGGACCAAAAAGTGTAAAAAATTAATACAGGGCTCCTGATACATTGTTACAATAGCAGTTGAAAAGAAAAATATTACAAATACATAGGCACAATTTTTTTTATAAGCATTTGAAGTTAAAATCTTGAAATTACATATTAAAAAACCTGGAATAACTATTTTAGTTATTTTGTTGTGTTTGTATAATATTATTTGTGGGTACTTGAAACTTCTAAGGTATACTATTATATATCTATGATAGTACCACGGTTTGTTGTTGATGTATAACGCGTTATAAGTACTAATAAATATTATGATATGATTAATTTGGAATTTATTATAGGTACCTAATATAATATTATGTCTTATACCTAGACTAACATACCGTCTCCGCTCAGAATCGTTTTTCTTATACAATGATATTATATCATTGAATTCAAATTTAATACCATCCATTATACAGTGACCCACTTGTAACCTACTGTACAGCAGAGCGAAATCCACTTACCCACCTTTTTTTAATTTATCATTTGTATGTATGATTGCTTAACATTATTTTAGTAGAGTCTATATTT
>NC_042495.1:78986422-78987484 GCF_005508785.2 Acyrthosiphon pisum | reverse complement strand
TAGAAATCAAGCAGATGGTTTTGACTTTTAAGTGAACTTTTAAGTAGACGCTGCATTATTGTAGTAAATGATACCGGGGTTAATATTGTGAGTTTAACGGCTAACCTTTGATGGTTATGCTGTAAATATTAGTATGAAAAAGAGCTTGTGCTGTAAATTAATTCCAAAGCCTAAACAACTATTAAATTATTTTAATGTTAATGATTGTAATGTAAATATTATTTTAGATCTTTTGCATATGATCAAAATTCAAGTTAGTACAAACACTTTAGGTGAAAAAAAAATGTATTAATTTAAATAGTGAAATTGTAGATTTGAATAACATATATTGAACAATCACTAATACTCAAAGAAGATGAGCATACACATTTAGAAAATAAATTTTAAAAAACAAGTTTTTCACTTTAGAAAAAAATTTAGGTGAAATAAGCTACCTAACTTTTATCCTGTTCAGTTGCTAATTCGCTGGAATTTTGTGTGATACATTTAAAATTAAAAGAAGCATTAATTTGATATACTTAATTCTCGTTACGTCCTATATAAAGGAGCTGTTAATAGTCAAAACTACGGTTATCTACTCATAGTAGATAACCGTGATCAAAACTAAACATAAAATATTTTCTTTCATACAAAAATTTTTTTAAAGTCTCAAAGAACTACAGAATTTTTAGAACGAAATTTCAATGACGTTATATACCTATAGGTATTATTATTATATTTTTTTTATTAATTAACCCGCGGAAACTTAGGCCATTAGGTGGTTTTTACTGTGGGGGAGGGTACTATAAGTTTTAAACACGTGTGTTTTTTGGTTTGGCAGATTTTTTAGTGGGCACCCATAGGTATCTGCCATACCCGGGTGGGGGATGGCGGCACTTTTCTCCGGACACCGTAACTTGCCTGAAGAAAAATGCCGGCCGCAGCCGACATCGAACATGCGCCGGTGTGCGTCGCAACCAAGGGCGTCCGCAGAAATTTGTCAAGGGGAGGGCAAAATATTTTCATTTTTACATTTTTTGTCTCACTATCCTATATATAGTTATAAAGTATTTTTGTGACATA
>NC_042495.1:78928276-78986322 GCF_005508785.2 Acyrthosiphon pisum | reverse complement strand
TTTTTGATTTTAACTTCTTTAAAAATTGAAGTAGCATATTTTGAAATACTCTTTTTGAATATGACATTTTTAAGAATTTGGGGGATAAAATCAAAAATGTGGGAAAGTCGTTTTCAAGTAGACTTGACGACAAATTAAAATCTGTTTTCAGAATTCTTATCGCTTCATTAGATAAATTGGTATGTTTGGCAAAAAACACGTCTAAGATGCTATGCGCGCGTGTGTTAGACAAAAACAGAAAACCACGGTATCGAATTCCCTTAATTTGAAAATTATTAATAATACTATAGATAAGTATACCTATAATATGTATGTCTAATATCTAGACTGACAACCCGTCTCTGCTCAGAATCGTTTTTTATATACAGTGATATTATATCATTGAATTCAAATTTAATATTATCCATTATATAGTTACCCACTTGTAACCTACTGTACAGCAGAGCGACATCCACTTACCCACCTTTTTTTCTTTTATAACTGCAACAATGGTCTACCCGACTACCCAAAGGCCCCAACCTGTATCATGTTTCTTTTAAATTTTTAAATGTCAACAAGGTAAGAGATACTTGTTTTTCAAAAGAGTATTATTGGTTATTTGTCACCTGGTTAGTGTACGTGGTTATTAGTAATAACTTATTACTAATAGTAGGAAATTTTAAATAACTCATAAGGGTTTTGAAAGGAACCGTTTTCATACTTAAAAGATGTATTTTCATTACAACATAAGTACTGAAAACTGATTGATATAATTCTACGCTAAATGAATTGTTTTTTATATTTATTTAAGAAGTATACTAAGAAGTTAGTAATATTATAGTTGGATAAGGTCTATGGTGACAGTAGACTTTGGTATTTTACTATGAAATATAATGAGATCGTCTGATACAAATTAAAAATGCAAGTACCTGAGTCAAAAATCCCTATTATTAATTAATAATAGGGATGGGTCGATACCTCTTTTTACCGATATCCGATATTCCGATATAATATGCAACCGATAAAAAAACCGATACCCGATATATTTGAAAACCAACATTTTCAGCATAAACAATGAACCGATATTAAAATACCACCGATACCACGATTAAAGATATATATCTTTAATCGTGACCAATACTATCAACCGAAATACTATTATCATTTTACATTTAACCATTTTACAATTTATAATCAATGCTATTACGCTGGTAGATTTGGTTTATTTTTTGGTTCAAATATCGGTTTAAAAAAAACCCGATACCACTAATGTCGGCCGATATCGAGTATCGGCTTTAGTATCGGCCCATCCCTAATTAATAATATTACCGTGCCTTCGATAATTCAGCGCTGCTGCAACGCTTCGTCAGCAACTATAAATTGTCATTTTTTAATTCAGCGCAAAACTACGCTGCTTGTGATAGGAAGATGACGTTTTTTAATTCATCATAATGATCACCATGACAAAATAAATTTATTTTGTCATGATGATCACAACCTAGCGAACCAAACAGCGGTTCCAGCAGGTTAGAAACATGCTGGTCAATCACAATCATATTCATCATACTTTCTTATCACATCTATCACGCTTACATCAGCGCTGAATTATCGAAGGCACGGTTATTATCTCAAATTTTCAAATTGTCATAAGCACGAACTACTACATGTAGTAGTTCGTGGTCATAAGTACCACATACTTGATAGTAGTTCGTGATGATTCACGTAAGCACGCATAGTATTCTTGTCTATGTAAGCACGTCTTCACCATATTTTACTCTATGGTCTTCACTTTTTTAATCTTCCGCGTTTTACACAATGTAATTTTACATTACCGTAAGGGTGGCCACACTTGATCAGTTTGGATAATCTCATTGGCTATCGGCCATGCGTCCGTGTCACACTGTTTACCGCGATCTGAAACTAATGGATATTCGTGTACCGTAATCCCTATTACCGTGCACCACTGCACTCCTCGAATGACCGTTAAATTTTGTATGCGAATTTTGGGCTAACAGCCTACTGCCGTCTGCCCGTCTTCCTTCTACCATTGATACGTTGAGTGTTGTGTATTTACTTGTTAAAGTATTGAATTGTGTTTCATGTTTGGTGCTTAGGGTTCTAGTTCTCGTGTTAACTATAAACTACTTACATTTAATCATAGTGTGTGTGTCTAATAAATTGTTTTTCCGTAAGTATCTGCTAAATTGTAACTAGTATTAATACCTATACCTACCTATTGTTATAATGGTATAGTACCCATGTTAACCTATTACTAAAATTTGCTATAAAGAAACAAAATATCAACGTGTTAGTTCTATTTTAGTTGAAACAATATTATGAAAAAATGTTATATTGTAAAAGGAACTATGTAAGAGTTTATTGTACCTATATAAGTAACTAGTACAACAAAGAACAATAAAACTGATACCATAATATTGTGATATAATATAAATGATTTTTATAAACCTAATATTTTCTGGTGCATTGTTTTTGATTTTAAAGATTTTTGCGTTGAGCATAAATTATTAAATCATATCACACTGTCAGTACATTACTGCAGTAGCGAACTCTAAACTTCAGTTGTCGATTTTGAGTTATACAATACCTATGTATTATTCATATGGTAAAAATTATGCTTATTTTATCCAATCTATCAATAAAATTGAATATCATAGTTTAACTAAATTATATAGTGTAGCAATAATAGATACTGGATAGACTGCCACACTGTCTACACCTATATTTTGAGTTATTACAGTAACATTCGACTATGCGCTTAAAGATAATTTTTATTTATTGTTATACCTATTAGTGTTATATTTATTTTTAATTAGTGTAGGGAAATACCATGAATTCACAATGATATATCTAAATTAAATAAATATTGTTATTGCAAGGAAGACATTTTTAAATATTACCATATTGCCTGATATGAAAGTATATGATACCTACCAAAGATTTCATAGACCTTCATTTCTGTATAATAATAATGGAACAAATTTTAACAAAATACGAATAAGAGGAAATAATATTAATTTTTGATAATATTGCTTAAATGTGAAAAAATATAAAAACTGATATTAGGTAATGTAACGCCCTTACAGAATACTTAACCATTGATGTACGAAGCTATGATAAATATAATTAATCTTATCCTGAACACAAAATATAATTTTAAAACCTGTTTGTAATCTGCATCCAAAATTGTTGGAACCAAAAATTATTATCAATAGGTATTGTTTTATTCAAATTTGGTTTAAAAAAAAAAAATCAGTAAATCCGAGGGTAAATCCTGAGTCAAAAAAAAAAATATTAGCCATTAAAAAATAATATTACATACCTACTACTCCTGCTAAATCAAGTACCTGCTTACAAACAATTCTTTTAAAAATTAATGTATTGATGAATTCATGATGGTTTTTTTTTTGTGTGTGTCAGCCCTTTTTGGAACAGTAAAAATATATTTAGGGGGATTAATTAATGTAAGATATTTAATTTATTTTCTGAATACTTGGATAAATAAATGGGGTAAATGGAAACTATTACGCAAAATCGATTTTATCATTTTATTCTCAGGTATTAAAACATTTTAGCATTTTATTCATGTATATAATTTAAAATTTGTTATATGTACTTAATTAAATTCTAATAGGTAAATATTTATAAAAATACTTCAATTACCTATCATGTTTTTAGATTGAAGTATTTTGAGAGAGATAATGAATGATTCAAAAGATCATCATTCAACTGGTTCTTATGTTGAACCAAGAGTTCCAAGTATAACTGGCTTTGGACAAAGAAAAATCAATGGCAAACCTAAAAAAGTACTGGATTATTCTTTGGAAAAATGTAATGACCATTCTGGAATTCCAAAAATTGATGTTTGCTTACGCTTAAAACCACGAATAAATAGTGTTCCTACTGGGGTAAGTTAATCAAAATAATGATACCTAATTATTTAGAAATAGGTAGTAGGTACTAATGCGTCTTATGGTATAATAAATTATTTTATTGTAGGTTGATACTTTAACAATATTGAGTGATAATATTGTTGCTTGCAACAATGGAAATACAAGAGATGATGTTACAGAGTAAGATTTTTTTCTGATTTAATACTTCATTGTTTTCTAAAAAAAAATGTTGTGTTTAGGTATACATTTTCTAGTGTATTTGGTCCAAATGTTGATCAAAAGAAATTTTTTGACACCTGGGTATACGATAAAGTATTGAGATTTTTGAATGGAAATAATGAATTATTATTTGCATATGGCACGACAAATGCAGGAAAAACATATACAATTCATGGTAGTAAATTTAAACTCAAATTTTTTATATTATTCTTTTTAATACTATTCAATATATTTTATTATTTTATATTATTCTTAGGTAATATAAATGATCCTGGTATGATTCCTAGAACTTTACTACTTGTCTTCAATTCATTAAAGGAAAAGTTAATGTCAAAATGTAAGTACAAACCTGATAAAGTTATTGCAGCCCATATTTTGGATGAAAAGCTAATGGAATCTGAAGAGGATATCAGAAATAATATTTTAAACAATTGGTCTAATGAGAAAACCCAAGTAATTATTATACATGTATTAATGTAATTTTTATTTTAATGCTTTTTAATTTCTTAAATATTTAAGGATGATTTTAAGTCATGTTCGTCTCAAGTGGATGAATGTCAAACTATACATGGCATTGATCAACTTACTAATCATAGTATTGTAAAAATGTTTGATTATTTGAAAAATGATGGAATAGCGTCATTGGATCATGGCAATGTCTCCTACACAGTTTGGGTTTCATATTCTGAAATTTACAATGAATCCATCTATGATTTATTGATAACCTACTTAGCCAACCAAAAACGAGCACCTCTCAAACTGTCACTTGACCAAAATAAGAATGTATACGTGAAAAGTAAGTTTGATCAATAATTTACTCATTAAATTGGAAAATATTCATAATTAATATCTACTGTTTTTTTAATTTTTTAATTATAATGATTTCGTTACTCATAATTTTAAAATGTTTACTTGTTTTATACAATTATAGTAATTACCTACTTGGTATGTTAACAATCACAATAAAATTCATTTTTGCATTATTTATATTCTAAATTTAAAAAAATCTATTAATATTATTTTTAATTTATTACAATTGTTGTTAAGGTTCTTAATTGTAAATCCGAATTTCTACTTAATGAATTCAAAACAAGAAAGTAGATTGTGTACCAACTAAACATGCTCATTAAATATTATGAATTTGTTAATATTTTAAATTAAAATCAACTCTCAAATGTATTTGAATGCATAATTATTAATTATTATTTTAATAATTTACTTATATAATTTTACATTTTTTTTAGATCTTACACATGTATTTGTTCAGTCTGCTGAAGAAGCATATAAAGTTATGTCTTTTGGAAGAAATAATTTAAGAATTGCCAGCAATAATTTAAATAAATCTTCAAGTCGTTCACATTGCATTTTCACATTAAAATTAATGAGAGTAGAAAACATTGAAAATCCTAAGACAGCCGTCATTAGCAGGTTTAATTTTGTTTATAAATTATAAGGGCCATATAAATTCTAATAATTTTAACTTTTGGTTTTCAGTATTTCATTTTGTGATTTGGCAGGTTCTGAACGACTTAAAAAAACTATGAACATTGGTGATCGTCTTACAGAATCTAAAAATATTAATACTTCACTATTAGTTTTGAACAAATGTTTCTCTGTGTTACGGTATATAGATAATTAATAAGATACATATATTTTTTACATTTTACTTAAATAATATAATACTTTTTTAGTGAAAATCAAAAGAAAGGAGAAAATCATTTGGTCCCCTACAGAGAGTCCAAATTAACTCAGATGTTTCAAACTGCTTTAACTGGAAATAATAGAACTGGTATATCAATGGCAGTTAATGTAGATATGTCTCCCAATCTATTAGAGGAAACCAAGCAAGTGTTATTCATGTCTGCTATAGTGCGTGCTATTACTAAAACAAAATCAAAACCTATTTCAAAACCAAGGCCAAGTTTTGCTGTATGGGCAGCAAATAACCGAAAAAGCCTAAAACAGACAACCTTCAAACAAAGTATATTTATATTATGAAATGTTTTTTACTAAACACATTAATACTAATATTTGTTTCTGGCTATTAGGTCCAATAATTGAAGATGAGCATAGCATAAATAATTCAAAATGTGAACAAAAGTCATTGGTAATTTTAAATTTCAGTAAATTTTACTGTAAAATTTAAATATATTCCTTTTATTTTAGATTTCTAATGAAGAGTTTGAAGCAAGATTCAAAGAAAAAGAAGCAATACTCCGAAAAGAATTGCTCCAACAGTTCCATACAATTTTAAATAACAATAATACATTCCACACGTAAATCCTCATTCATTTTTAAATATTATTAAAAAAAAAAAAAAAAAAAAAAAAAATGCGTTTTAAATATATTTTGTTTGTTTTTAGTAAACAAAAAGAAACTATGATAAAAAACAAAACAGAAATGTATGAAAACAAAATTAAACGATTAAAAGCATATTATTGTGAAGAAATTAGAGAGAGAGATGAAAAATTAGCAGTAAGTTGTTAAGTTTATTATTGAATGCACCCATGTAATATCATATTATAATTTCAGCTTCATTCTAATCCCAACCTCACAAATACTTATGAAAACAATAAAAATAAGAGTGAAATGGAAAATTATGAATTCAGAATTGGAGAACTTGAAATTCAAAAAGAAGAATTACTTGCAGAAATTAATGTAAAATGTACAAACTTCTATTTAAATGATCATTTTTGTAATCTATGTTTCAACTTTAATAGGTCTTGAAAAATGTCCATGATTTGAGGCAAGAAGATATTGATGTTAAGAACCGTGAAATTGAAGTAATAATTTTGTAAAAATGTAGATAATATATTTATTAATTATCGCAAATATTGTATATTTAATTTAGAACTACAAAGTCATGTTGGAAGAGGCAAATACTGAATATGAACAAATGGAAGCAGACTTAAATGAGATGAATAATAAATTTGAAGTATTATATCAAGAAATGGAAGATAAGGTATAATATCTACTTTATTATTTTCTATACATACATTTTAAGAATGGAAGTTGTTTTTGGAAACAAACTATGGTTAAACCTAACCTCTGTAGTTTGAACAATTTTTTTAAACCTTATTAGAGCTATAGTTGGTTTGTTAAATTGCTTATGTGTTCTAATTAAAAATCTATTGTTTTAATACTGTAAAACCTCTTTAATCCGGACTGATTGGGTCGCGAGGTTGTCCGGATTAAACATATTAACCAATAAAACGTGTATGTATTAAAGATTTAAGAATATTATGAATTTGGGTGGAAACCCAAAACATGCTATTGACAAAATCGATTTAGATATTTATTTTTATGGAATAAACATGAATAAATCAATAAGCGTTTCCAGAATAGATCAAAACATATAATTTCCTGGTTAAATCTGGGATTCAAAATTACTGTTAAATTCAAAACGAATCTTTTCCATGCATAAAAATTATATTAAGAAATGTACTATTACCCATTTTAAAAAAAAAAATAGGCGCTATTTATCCTAAACAAAGCATATTCTTTTTATATTATGCCAAAACATACTAAAATGTTGATTCAGTTTGAAATTAAATAAATAATTTAACAAGAATATTTAACACATTTGAATCGCTTTAAATATAAATAAAAAAATATAATTAAAAAAACTTCTTCAAAATGATTTGTTTATTTATAAACTGTTTGTTTTATTGGAAATTTGGAAATGTTATAATATTTAAAACAGCGCAACCTGAAAAATTAGTATTTTGGCAATGCCCAATGGTTAGAGTACAACCCCTCAATTAACAATTAGATAGCATAAATTACAATAATTCATAGGAAATTCATGGAATTTATTTTCATGTTTATTTTAATCTGCCACTCAAACTGGGCTTTTACGTGTTAAACAGCTGTCCGGTTTAATGAGGTTTTACTGTACTATTTTTTTGTGGGGGGGGGGGGGGGGTAAAATGTTTAACATGTTATAATATAGTTTTGACCTGGTACATAGCTTGATATTTTGCAGCTATGATTTTAGATTATATGTATACAATTAATTTTTTATCGAGATTATACCAATAACATTATTTTAAGATACAAATTTGAGCTGTCGGACATATTATAATATACAAATTAATAGATAATTTAAGCAATTCTATAGTTTATATTATTGTCATATAAAACAAACGCTTAATACAAAAAGAACACTTAAAATATCAAACCAAAGAATAATAGGTCCAAAAGAAAGTAAATCTAATTTATAGTTATTTCGGTTAGTAATAATAAATATAAAACAACATTCAAACTATATGTTCATACCCACCATGTTGTACTTAATATAAATATATATATTTTTAAAAATAACTATTGTTTTATAGAATTTAGAAATCGAACGACTAACTGGTTCATTAGAGGCAAAAGACAATTATATTACAGAAATGGAACTTCTCCAAGAAGAACGTACAACTGAATTGGTACGATATATTTATTTTATATAGTTACTGAATTACTGAATATTTATATATATACTTTTGTTAATGTTAGTACTTGTTATTACAATGGGAAAAACGTATAAGTTAAGTTATAGTAATGTTAACTTCCATTCAAGATAATTAAAATAAATTATTTATGCAACCATATAAGAAATTTAAACTTTAAAAAAATTTTAGGCAGAACAAAAAATTTTAAAATACATGGATGAAAAATTAGAAACAATTGTTGGCTTAGAAAATACAATATCAAAACTAAAAACAAAGAATAAAAAATATAATGAAGAGAAGTCTAATATGGCAAAACAATATCAAACTTTAAAACAAATGGTAATTAAGATCTTATTTTAATTGTAACATTGATTAATTTATAATCAATTTATTATAATTTATAATTTTTAATTTTAGTTA
Source organism: Acyrthosiphon pisum (assembly GCF_005508785.2). NCBI lineage: Eukaryota > Metazoa > Arthropoda > Insecta > Hemiptera > Aphididae > Acyrthosiphon > Acyrthosiphon pisum. The sequence goes on along the minus strand of NC_042495.1, from coordinate 78,977,354 downwards.
AAGGCCACAGAACAGTCAAATACAGGTAATACAAACGAGACTCGTCAGTTTTTAAAGTTAACAGATTAATATTATATATTACATTAATTATATACAATTTGAATTATTTTTTGTACAGATAAAGAATCAAAGATTGCAAAACTCCTGGAAGGAGTTCAAAAATTAGAATATGAACTGAAGTAATAACAAAATTTACCAATGAAATACTGATTTACTTTTGTTCTAATAACATTTACTCCAATTATAGGGATACTGAAAATAAATATAATGAACTTCAGACCAGATTTGATACTTTAAAAGCGTCAAGTGTGAAACCACCAACTAAAAGTATAGCTGTAGTAACAAATTTAAGCAATATTCAATTAGTAAGTCATTATTGTGAACTGTCGTCAATTTGAATTAATTGTTTATTATTTATGTATTATTTTTATTTATATATTTATAATAGCCTTTACAAATGGTTGATATATTAGAAGAGAAAGAAAATTTGGTAAGATAATTTCTATTTATATAAGTCATAAAATACAATATACTTTATTTATTTTTGTTTAGCTTTCAAAATCCGGTCGTAAACCCGACAGAAGATGTAAAAATAAAACTCCATTAACAAATATCAAGTAAGCTACAATAATAGTATCATAAAATGTATTTATTTCTCCTTTATATTATCTATTATATGATGTATTACCGGTTTTTAAAGCAGTAGTGTCATTTAGGCTGCACAAGGTCTAAATTTTGAATTCAAGATCCAATATCATTATTTGGCCTACTTTTTAAATTGGTAGGCCTGGAAAATGGATCAATTCTTGGCAGGGTCTGCACCCTGCATAATATATATGCATTTAAAAAAAAAAACTGAAATGACACTACTATTTATAAAAGTGTAAATTAAATCTTAAATATTGCACTGTTATCAAGAAAACATGTTGAAAATGTTATTTTCAATTATTTATAGTACTATAGGTAATTTTATAAGTTGTTACCACCTAGTAATATATAAATTATCATAACAATTTCCATATAATATTTGCTATTTGTTTTTGGCAAACTGATCGTACTATCACTTATAACAATATAAACCTATATAGTCATATGGAGTTGTCCAGAAATAGGTAATGTCATAAAAACATATTTGATAAATTAAAAAAAAAAAATTTTTAGAATTTTTAAGTTATATTTTGCCTATTTTTAGTGGATTTTATTGGATGTGATCGTTTTTTTTGTGTAAGCATATTTTAGTTTTCCAATTTTTGTCGATTATTAGACATCAACATTAAATTGTATTCTTTAGTTTAAATTTCTATATATATATAATTGTCCACCTATATTTGGAGGACAACATCCATATTACGACCACATCACATTTTTACACATAAATTGTGTGTTCTAATAGTTAATACTAAATTCTATTTTTCATTAATTATTTAAAAAAAAGTAAGTTTTAATTAGCCTTTATAATGTTTGGTGCTAATAGGCTCTTAAGTTTAATATTAATAGTTTTTATTGTTTAATTATTAAACTAAAATTGTTTTTTTTTTTTTTTTACAGGAAAACAAAAAATTTGAAAAATGGTAATTATAAATAATATTAAGGATAATCTATATTTGGTAGTCTGTTGTCTATTAATAAGTATGGCAAATGTAAATTAATGTATACCACTAAAGTTATAAAATAAGTAATGTAAATTTGCTATACTTATGAGTACACGCCACTATTGTTTTTTTTCATCCTACAAACATACGATACATCACATGTGTAATGTTACTAAATTTACCTATTATTAGATTTAAATTCAAAATCTATGTGTATTTATATGTTGGTTTTTATGGAAAAATTCAATTATTTTTAGTGAATTTTGAGAATGTAAAGTAATACAATAAAAAAAAATGCTGAAAACTTAAAAACATATACATACATAAATAATGTTATAATTATACTATAATAGGTCAATGGACTGATAATACATAAATTATTCTGCTGAGTGCACATTTTTTGTAAGGAAAAAATATGTGTCGATGTTTAACATAACTTAATGAATTATAGACAGAAAACAAAACTTACGCATTAATAAAAAAAAAATCCCATCTTTTAAACAAAAGCATTTTACTTGTGACATTATATTAACACTTTTATTTTTAAACTTATTAACTATTCATATTTTTAACAGAAACTCCCGATAGCTGTGACAGAAAGATAGATGAAGCCATAGCTAACATTCCAATTAGTACACGGAAACGCAAGTTGTTTGATAACAAACCTCCGTTAATTGACAGTAGTAACATACCTTCTGTAAGAATATAATATTTTTAAATTTTAAGAAAGTTTGATTAAAATAACTATTTGTAAACAGGATAACTCCTTGAATTCAGTTCTTTCTCCAGCTCGGGCGCTACACCAAATATCAAAACTGCGTGTAAAACAATAATTTTTTTTGTCTCAGAATTATAAATGTACATATAATTTCAACTGATTCCGTAATTACTTTTAATTGTATAATAAGATTTTTTTTTGTTAATTTATTTTTGAAATTATTTAGATCATACATTTATAAATAATAGAAATTTTTTTTTTTTTGACATTTTTATACTACATTTTTAATTTTATCTAATTTTTGCGATGTAAATATGCAAGTGTTTGTTCACTTGTATATAATTATCTTATGTGTTAATTTCTGTATCTGATATATTTTTTTTGTACATTTTAGTCAAAAGTATTGAATATAATTAATTTGCATTTTCTACACTACGCTTATTGTTTTGTTTTTATAATACTATATACTTAAAAGTTTAAATAATTAATTTTCAAAACATGAAACGTTGATAATATTTTACTGTTCAGCAATGCTATCGATTTAATTTTTATTAGATTGTGAAAGTTAATAATATCAAATACTATCGATTTAATTTTTATTAGATTGTGAAAATTAATAATATCAAATAATTTTATATATGAAAAATTAAACCGGGATTCATTTAAATAATATTTGTCACAATGTCGTAAGCTTAATAAACTACGTAAAAATCTATATTGGATTAGAGACTGAATAAAGATATGTAAACATTATGCAAACTAAGATTCTTGGACATTATTTTTAGTAGAAGTTAATACAATAACACGAAAAAAAATCTTTGTGTTATCTATTTGTATACTTGTATATTGTAAGTGATAGATTCAAAGCGGGAAAGTGGAAATCTGTATTTTATGTATCTTAAAGACAATCTATGTTCTTAGATAGTCTGTGTATTCTAAATGTAATGATACTACTAATTACTATACAATTTATCTGCAAAAAAACAAATTGATTGTATGTGAAATCGTAGATGCAAGATTTTGACAAGGGTAATTACTAATTATTAATAAATACAAAGTGTTACTAAAACATATCATTACATATTTTAATCTTATTATACAAATTAAACTTATGACAACCTAGGGTCAAACACAAATTTAAATCCAAAAAATTAATTATATACTATTTAAAGTCCATAATCAGTATAAATTAATAATAGTGAATAAAATGTTATCATTATTCATCAACGATAAATAATTCAACATAGAGATCAATGATTATTCATGAGTCATGACATTCAGCAGTGGCCACCAGTGATAGTTAAACATTGTCTTCATATTATTATGTTAGTGATTTTATTGGACTTATTGCACTGGTAAAATTAAATGATTTTAATATAATGTAGAAAACTTTTAAGATATAGCTGATATTTAATTCACATTAAGTATAAACACATTTGTATAAGTTTACAAATGTGACAATAATTTACTTATTTACTATGTTTGGCACTGATTGGTCGGTTTTCTTTAGTTTTTCCAATAATGACAGTGCAGGAGTTTTCATCACCGATGGTGTAGCAAAGGTTTTTTTTTTTATACATTGTTTAAAATTAAATAAATTTCCAAAAGGTACATGTTGAATGATTGGGAATTTTCCCAGTACCTGAAATAGTAATAATGGATAAATGAACACTCGGATAAAAATTTAACAAAAAATTAAATTATACAAATTTGTAATATTACCTCTTTTTTATACATTTTAATTAGACCTTCATTGATTTTATTCCAACTTTGAACACCACTAATATTCCAAAGTTGGTTAGAATGTTCATGAAACAATCCTTTTTTTTACTTGCATAATGAAATCAATACATCCGAGGAACATATACTTCGATTTGAACTGTTGCACACATTTTTCGTCAACAAACAAATTTGGATTAAAATCTGGGTTTTCTAAAAATAATCAATTTGGTTTTTAAAATACTAAATAGTATTTCAAATTACAATAATTTAGTATTACCGATTAGTTGTGCGCTACCCCAAATAAAAGGTACAAACTGGTAGTCATCTAAACTCCAAGCACCATGACTTCCAGCTGGTTCCATTTGATACCTGAGTTGAAGTCTACGAACTATTTCTAAATATCTGAAAACAGTAAAGTTGTAAACAAATCTACAATTAACTCTGTCAACATAGATGAATATAAAAATTTAACCTTGAAAATAGCACGTTGACTGTAGCTTTACTGTCACTTTGTTTCAATACGTCTACTTTGTATAAGCCACACAAGAACATACAAAATGACATTTCGTGTCCAGTGCCATAATCGATACGAGTTGGATTACCAAAGCTATCAACAATATAAGCGGTTAGCTCAATAATGTTTGGTTGGTCGACTGACGACAATTCTTTTGACAATATTTCGGGCAATCTCTGAAAACAAATTTTAAAATAAATCTTCACCATTCAACATAATTTTTAATCAATTGTTATTATCTAACCGTTTTTAATAAATTGTAAAATGTAGAAAAAGCTTTATTTCCAAACCTACAGCTCTCTTTCAATGGTTCCACTTCTGTAATCCAATCATCAATTGTGTTCAATACATTTAATAACTGTGAAATCTCAATTGACAGCGTCAAAGTTTTGTTTGATGGTATGGCATACACGGATTTGTTCATGGCTGTTATGAATCCAATATAATCCTATAAAAGACAATAAACGTGTCGTTAGTATAGTTGTATTACCCCTCGGCTTGAAATGAGTTCATGAATAAGTAAATGAACGTTGTCATCAGATTTAAAAAAAAACAAACTTAACATTACATTATATAATATGTTATATAACATCGAGAAGATACATATACTCTGTTCCAAATAAGAAGTCACCAGGCGGCCACGGGCAATACCGTAAATACGTAAATCGAAACAATGAGGTACATATTTCCTATATCACTTGAACATTATTCATTTCCCATAGAAATTGAAAGTAATTTATGTAAATTAAGTAAAAACTATAATATACTACTATATTTCTTGGGAAAACTCACGAGTTTCCTAAGTCAGGCCAGTATTCATTGTATGAAATTCAAATAAAATAAATAAACAAATACATTTATATTATATTATAATCAGGGTGCACACACGATGATCGTGCATGGCACCTATTTAAACAGATCTTCGTTGACACTAGACGCTATAAACCAGGGATGGCGAACCTTTTGATAACTGCGTGTCAAATCAAAATGTTTGGTTTGATTTTATTTGCCTCGCGTGTCAGAAACTTTGCAGACCTTTTTTTTTTAGTTGTCATGTAAGGCATCCGAAACTATCTGTTATCTGTTGACTGTTCTGTTGTACCTACGTTTGTACGTAAACGCGAAAAACGAATTTATTGATAATCTAATCTAATCGTTTAGGAGCTTAGGAAATTATCAATTATTTTTTTGAAAAGTGAAGTAAAAATTATGAATTATGTTTGAAATTGGCGTGTCATTGAAATAATGCAAGTGTGTCACTCCGTGACACGCGTGACATAGGTTCGCCATCCCTGCTATAAACGATCATGAAGAAAGAGTTAACATCATACACACAGACAAACGTCCTAAATCTTTGAAGATTTGCATTAAGTTTAATCTCAACGAGTAAATTCATAATATTATCTTAAATTTACGTCGTATGCTTCAGATGATTCCCATGCATCCATATCGCTTTCGTTTTTCACTCTTGTCTTGAACTCCTCCATACTGTCGCCTTTAAATTAGTGTTCTGAGAAGATTGTAGTAGTAGAAGTTCTTGTAGTCGAGTAGCACAGTCGTATATTATTTCTGTTCAAGCAATTTAATAGTAATGACCAAGATTAAAGATAGATACTGTCTTTCATAGACAAGACTGTCTTTAATCGTGGTAATGACTACAGAGTACAGACTAATACGAAATTTTACTAATTTAGAATAATAAAGATATTTACTATTTAGGTAGGTACAGTGCTGGCTTTGTTATTATTACTCAGTTTTGTAGTCAGTACAAAAATAATATAATATTATTGTTCTATTACTGATAAGAAAACTTGATAACGTGGCTCAGCATTATCCCAAGTTTAATAACTTTAAATAATACCCACCATTATTCAGTACTCTACCAGAGACTAAACCAGTAACTATTTTCATTTATAAATAGCATATTACCCAACATAGAATTATGGTAAATAAAATACTTAGGGTAGATAGCAGCTATTAACAAAGTACCTATATCCACTATATTGTCTATTTGAAAGTTGTGTCTATATAATATACAATAATACCTATTTCGATTACCTGTTTCATTAAATTTTGACCACAGTCGTGTCATTTTTTGGGTGCAACATACTACCTTTTGTTTTATAATTATCGTCCGCAATCGTGTTTCACCCCTTAACTCAAAATATAAATTAACATATTATCATTGATTATACATATGTATAATCAATGATATTATGAAACATTTTTAATACTTTTTACATCATGAAAGTACAGCTAATTGCCGTAAATATAATTCGTATCTTGGTTTTTAGTCGTATATAGTGCTGGTATTAACTTTTTTTTACTTTGATCGGTTTTTAAGAAATTTCTCCATTTTTAACTGACAAGAAGAAACACTTTTTCTACGACTTCACATAACATCTAAGCATTAGACAAAAGGTAGTTGTGTGCTTGTGTAGACGTTTAGTGTTTACTAGTATTTTGTGCAAGATAAATAAGATAATATTATATTTTATATCAATGTACCTTGTACGTCTGTACTCAGTGGCGTAGGCAGGATTATGAAATGGGGGGTTTTAAGTATAGATTAAAACTAAGTTTTTACAGTTTTCGTATATAAATAAATTTACAGTCCAGAACTTGACTTGTTGCACTAAAAATTATCGAAATATGCAGTCAAAATTTTCGAAATATGCTTAAATATATGTATAGGTACTATGTAGCTATATTTTTATATTATTTTAGAAAAATCATAAAACATATTGCAATTTAGGTAATAAAAAACTAAAAAATAAGAAGTATATAACCTAATCATGGTAACCTAACCTGATAAATAAATAAATAAATAAAATAAAATACTGGCATACAATAGGTACTAGGTTAATAAATAAGTAATAACGAATAACGTGATATGCGAACACCGTGATAAACGAACACGTACTTGTATATCTACTGATGTTCATTTCTTCGTACAATCTACAATAATAGTTTAAACTACACAGTTTTGTCACAAAGAGACTTATGAAATCTTACATATGCGAATATGGGGCCAACTGTAGCCAAGCTCCACCAACAACTTTAACACCCCTCCGCCACTACATTTACTTAATTTTTTTAAGCTTATTCAATTTTATTGGCCTCCCCAAATCTCAAAGTTATCGCTTATTGTACCTAACCAAATATAATATTTTTTAAGATATTTTTCAATATTATCCAAATATAATTTTTCCCGAAAATTGTATGTACATTTAAGTTAAAAATACACAAATTTGCAAATTCAAACTTTGTATTTAATTTCGCCATTTCATAAGACAAATTCATAACTTGCAAGCAGTCCCGAACCCTATAAACAATATATTTATTAGGAAGGAAAATGTCAATGGGAGGGGTTTAAATATCCAACCACCCCCCCTGGTTACGCCACTGTTTGTACTGTACAATATTATTTGTGCTATTAACACCTTTTACTATTTAATAAATAGTACCCAATATAATTACTTAATTTGTAATGTTAATACGTCTTGTTCATGGTCCATGTACCTGCGTACCATGATTTTCACGCTTAAATATAAAATTAGGAAGTCCGGTCACCGCTCAACGTGCAAGTTGTAACACGGTCACACATAGTGATATGTCTTTAGGAATATTCCCTAACCTCTTGGGAAATTTCTTTAAAAAAAAAATTATTTAGTATTTCAATTTCAGCATGTTTGTTTTTATTTTTTTAACATAGGTATACAAATGGAAGTTGAATCGTTTATTTTGTGATCATTGTACAGATTTTAATTAAAAAATGAAATTATTAATAACCATGTTGTCAGTACGACAAATGACAATACATAAACTAAATAATGACAATATAATAAATTAATAAATAGTCAACAATATGAAATTATTAGCATGGTACTAATATTTTGCTGCACTATTATTATTATTTTTTTTTTGTATACTATACATATAGTAATTTATCTATTCTGTGGTAATATAATCTATTATTGATCCATGATAAATATATTGTCTGCTTAGATTTGTCTCTAAGATTGTCTGTTCTATCATAAATGATATTATCCATCAGTAGACCAACACGGTTATGAAGTTATTCCCCCACGGACCCACCAATGCACACTATTATTATATTTGCCCACACCGTTTGATTATCGTCACTGTCTGCTCGCCGGGAATACCTATCAATTTCGATTTCGACAACTTTCCCGTTCACCGCTCATGACGGCTGTCTCCCGTGCAGTTCGGTGGTGTTCAGGTGTTAGGGGACACAAGGCACGACCACCTGCGGTAATGCGGTCGGTCCAGTCGACGACCGAATGTGGAACAGGCACGATGCACCAACCGTAGGAATGTAGAAAAAAGACCCACCAGCGAGAAAAGAACTGCCAACTGCGAACGGGACCGAACAGTGGACGTGTGTGGTGTGTACAACTACAACTGTGTATACTGTATATTATTATTATTATTATGTAGTTCATTCATGTTGTTGTTGTTGTTATTATTATATTCTGTGTTATTATTATTATTATTATTATTATTATTATTATTATCATCTTTTATTACGGTTTTTAATTTTTATCTATCATTTTGTTTATAAAAATTTATTTTTCAACTCATCGTACATTCGTGCTTCGAGTACTCACTACTCGCGTCTCATACTCTCGTGGATGGCAGGTAGGTAACTTCCTAGATCGACTGCTGTTGTAGTTGTACACTAGTACACTGAAAGGACAGTAATATTGTATAGGTAGTCTCTGTACTATTTATCCTGTGCTTGTACCTGTTTTCGCATATCGCAGGTATAAGCGTATAACGTCCCATACAGCTCTCGTAGTCTCGTCCTCCCGTAATTTCTAGGCACTTGTGTTGTCAGAAAAAAGTTTTTCAAAAAGAGCTGTGTAGGAGTTCAAAAGGATAGGAGTTCGGTGTTTGTGTCACCAGTGCCTCGCGTTCGTCAGTCTCTTCGAACTCATCTGGTGGCGAGTTGACGGATTCCATTAGCTCCACGATACCGCACAATATGTATTGGACGGTTCACACGTACGGTGGTCCTAGACGAGTCAACCACGCAGCGGTCGCGATCGGCACGAGCATTTTCACATTTGGTGGTTACTGCAGCGGTGTAGACTACAAAAAGTTCAAGCCGATTGACATACATATACTTGACACCGGTAAAATGTTGTAGGATGTCTAGTCTAATGCTGCGTGCCCTAGTTCATCCCTAATGTAATTAATATTATGCTCGTTTTGTAATTCCAGAAAAATTGAAATGGTGGAAACTGGAGCTAAATAATCAAGACTGCTCATGTGTACCGTTCCAGAGGTATGGCCACACAGCAATTAATCTTGGATCTAATATTTATCTGTGGGGCGGACGTAATGATAATAGAGTTTGCAACACTCTGTACTGTTTTAACACAGGTAATTGATTGTTTTAAATCTTAATAAAAGAAAAAATATTATATTTAGATAGGTAGGTACCTTAATTAAATTATGTTTATATTTTTCTTCATTATTAAAAAAATAAGAAAACAATATGCTTGCATGTGTTGTCTATTTGTCCAACTTTTGCATAACATCAGACTTGGGTAAAATACTTTTAAAAAGTATTTCAAGTACATATTCCGAATACTTAAAAAAAAAGTATTCAGAATATGTATTCGAATACTTTATGATAATAATATTCCTAAGTATTTGGAATACTTCACAAAAAGTATTCCAAATATTTTTCGAATACTTTTTTTTAGTAAATTTAGATTTCAATAGCAAAATTATTACTTTTTCAATTCTTTGTTTATAAATGAACATTATTATAATCTTGATAAAACACACCTATCTGGCAATGTATAATCTATTAGTTATAAAATATTATATTAAAATTAATATTGAATGTTAAAAAAGTATTCCGAATACTTGTAAAAAGTATTCAAAATACCGTATTGCGAATACTTTCAAAAAAAAAGTATTTAAAAAGTATTCGGAATACTTAAAAAGTAATTTGAATACAGTATTCCAAGTCTACATAACATGCGCCACAATGAATGCTCAGCAGTTCCAATTTTATGTTGTTCACTTAAATATTAGAATGAATTCACTTATTTTCGAACTCAAAGGTCATTTATGTACACTCATTGGTTTTTTTTAACAATATTTTGATTTTTAACCTAGTTATAAGTATGTTAAATATAATACCTGTTAAAAATACATATAACATAGAAATTTGATACATTGTCTATTTTAAAAACGCACGTGGGTTTAATGTCCTCTTAAGACATAGATTTTATGCTACTTATCAAATGGGTAATTAAAATAAATAAATTATAGTTTCTATGATTATCTAGATACAGTATATTCTAATTAAACCAAAAAGGTTAGTAAGTAACTATGCTAATTAAAATATTTCATTCATATTTATACAATGCATTTTTAAAATCATAATTTTTACTCTTAGCTTACAAAGGTTTTGTAATGCTATTGAAATTATTTATTCACTACTGAAATCATATAATAAATATGCATAGTTGAACTGATGACAAGTCAAGACTTTTTTTTTATTCAACTTTTGTAGTTATCATGCTGAAGAAAAAGATGCTGAAATCAGAATTTTGTGGTCGGACTTGGTTTTAAAATTATAGATAATTGAAATTTATAGCATTTTTATATGCACCCAATGTGACCACTTGCTCGCTCGGACATTCAAAATCAAAAACATCTCTCACCTTGTTATGTAAAATCACTTTGAGTGGGTCTCGACTTAAAAAAACTCGAAAACTTCAAAACTAAGTATAACTGCCAAATTCTGACTTCAACATTGTTTTCAGCTTGCTACATACGTTAAAACTGTGGGTCTCAACTGGAGGGGAATTTTGATACTGCGGGGGGTTATTAGTGATAAAAATAACGAACATTTTGCTGTTAAAATAATTATTCCATTTTACAATCAGTAAAATTGAAACCAATAAATTAATTTTACTTATAATATTTATGAAATTGTATTTAAAATATAAAAAGGTGGGTAAGTGGATGTCGCTCTGCTGTACAGTAGGTTACAAGTGGGTCACTGTATAATGGATAGTATTAAATTTGAATTTAATGATATAATATCACTGTATAAGAAAAACGATTCTGAGAGGAGACGGTTTGTCAGTCTAGGTATTTGACATACCTATTATAGGTAGGTATACTTATCTATAGTATTAAAAAAAAATTGACCTATAAAAGGTATTAATAATAAATTCCAAATTAATCATATCACAATATCCATCAGGTAACGCGTTATACATCAACAACAAACCGTGGTACTATCATAGATATATAATAGTATACTTTAGAAGTTTCAAGTACCCACAAATAATATTATACAATCATTACAATCACAACAAAATAAATAAAATTATTATTTACGTTTTTTAATTACAACAAAATAAGAAAATCGTTACGTAAGAAATCAAGTAAATACCAAATGTTGTAAAAATATGAATTTCAAACGCTCATAAAAATTTAATTTGAGTTTCTTATAGAAATTTTTTTTTTGATTAAGGTAGATTATCCTATAAGGAATCTTGTATTACATTTTAAAATCTTAGATTTAAAAAGAAAATTTTTACGAATTCTTAACTCAAAATAATTTGCTAATTTTCGTGATCTTTCCATATTTTTTTTCAATTTTTGAACTTTAAATGCTTATAAAAAAAAACTGTGACTAAGGATTTTTAATATTTTTCATCTGCCTTTGAAACAATATACTTGGAGCCTTCTATTAAATTTTCAAGCTTTTTTAATCAACAAATAAAATTTTATTGATATTTTTAGAAAAAAAACTAAAAAAAATTAAAACTGACAATGTCCGTAAAGAGCTCAAAATAAGTCAAAATATTTTGAAAATGTTATGGCGTATAGAAAATGCTAATATAAACATTCAGTTCAAAATTTCATGTTTCTACGGTCATTTTTTTTAAAGTTACACCAAAAACCAAATTCAATTTTGTGAAAAATCGATTTTGCGTAAAAATTCCCGTTTTTCCTTAATTTTTCTTTGGTTTTTCTTGGCGCTTTTGAAAATTACTGGGAATTTTAAATTTTGACCTCCCCAATGCACCAACGATATTCACTTTCCAATCGAACAAGATACTGAAGTTGAAAATCGAAGCATTATTTCGACTACTTATCGTGTACACAGACACAAAAAAAATAAAAAAACACATCATTGTAAAATCAATACATTCATCGTTCCACTCAGAATCTAAAATAATATTATTAATTATTAAGTTGATTTATATTTTATCACTAAAACAACAAAAAAAGGTTGTCTAAACTATAATTTAAGGTGGACAATGCATGAGATTTTTTAAAATGTAAAAGAGGAATGTAGACTTAAAAATGTTGGGAACCCGTGCATTAAAACAAAAAAAGTTGTTGAGTAAAGCAGAAAAGTTCCGTTATTTCTTTAATAATATAAAAAAATCAAATCAGAGCTTTAATAATGAAACATTTTATCCGTTAGTATAATCAACAGCCGGTCTGATTCTTGATTTGAAATATGTTTTTCCTAAAAACATTAAACATGTTTGTAATAATTTTTATGCAATAAAATATTTTTTTTAATTTAGAAACTCTAAAATGGACAACACCAAGTGTATATGGAAATAAACCTGAGCCGAGAGATGGCCATTCCGCATGTATCATTCAAAACTGCATGTACATATTTGGTGGATTTGAAGAACGCTCAGGTCTGTTTGCTTCAGATTTGTATATGTTGAACTTAAACTCCATGGTATGGAGTATAATCAAAACAAAGGTAATATTTGATTTTACAATTGTATCTATTTACCAGGTATACCATTAACAATTTTTATGGGTTTATTTTTCATAGGGACGTCCTCCATCTTATAGAGATTTTCATACTGCCACTGCTATTGATAATAAAATGTATATATTTGGTGGTCGTAGTGATTGGGCAGCACCAAGACAAACTGATAAAGATAAATATTGTTCTGATATTTATTATTTAGATACCTCTAGAAGACAGTGGATACGTCCAAAAGTCCATGGTGTTAAACCCATAGCACGGCGTAGCCATTCTGCATGTATGCCAAAACAATTTACCAAAAATACCATAATGTTACTAATGTAAGTGTTGGATTGTTTACAGTTGTGTATAATGGCCTTTTTTACATCTTCGGCGGGTTTAACAAGAACAAGGACTTACATTTTCAAGACATAAATCGATATGATCCAGTGAGTTCCACCTGGATGAAAATATTACCAAAGGGTACGCCACCGTGTGCTAGAAGAAGACAAATTTGTCAATTAGTTAATGACAGGATATTTATATCTGGCGGTACTAGTCCGATTTTTCCCAAACCAGTAATAATTACGAGACTTCAGGATTATGATCTGGGTGGACCAATGAATGTTCCTTCGAATCTCAAGGATCATGATGACCTTCATGTTTTAGATCTGAGTAAAATATTAAATTTTTATAATTATCTGAATTGCATAAATAACAAAATTTTTTCTTTTTTCATAGAGCCCAGTCTAAAAGATATGTGTATGGTGAATGTGTGGGAGAATATGGAAGAAATGAAAATTGATAATATAAACGACCTACACATTCCGTTATCATTAAAGTAAATAAATTCATCATAATTAGGTTGCTGTTACTCATGTAACATTAATTTTTAATCAAGTTGTCTAATTTGGGTTAAATTTCCATGTGTTATTAAAGACCTTTCAAACATTTTTCAGGCATGATATGGCTGCCTTTGATCCTTTTGAAATAATGGAAACCGAGATCAACATGATGCAGTCATATGAGGAAAATTTTCCTGTTCTTTCGTTGTAGCTAACCAAAACAGAAATGAAAAACGCACTGCACTCATTACAACATACAGCATATTTTAAACATTGGTCTAATAACCAACCTTTAATAATATTAAATCATTATTAAAACTAAATAATAACCTAACATAATAAGACATACTTTATTTATTAAAGATAATAAGTATTATAATAAGGAATATGTCTTGTTTTAATTTATATTGTTGTTTTTTATAACTATGTTAGGTTAGATAACTAAGGTATAGATACTAATATAATATAATTGTTTGTTACATTTCATATTTTACTCTTGGATTTAAATCAATTAAGCAATTATTTTTATTCTCTTCCAAAAATATTTATATATAGTTATTAGTTTTCCCATAGTTGGCCCAAACGTTAATCCTTAATTCATAAAAGTATATTATTATTTTGAGTGGTGCGTCCAAATAGTGAATACTTTTTAACAATATTATCAACATTTGGTTCAAAGTAATGACAAAAATATCAGTCTTAATTCCAATCCTAATTTTCTTTTTTTAATAAATATCCAACAGATGAATGCACAAATATTTTCTTATACCTAAATAATTGATAAAACTACAACAACTATACTCTGCCCAGCAAGAGAACACATGGTTCTGCGCATCCCCACGTGACTGGTTCCAGGAACAGTATAAATGTCAAAATTTGATGAGTATGGAAATGCTGAAATATCCGCCATTCCTCGACAGAGGACACTTATAAGACAACAAACATATCCATCATTGCACAGCAAAAATTAAACATATTTTAATATCAACAGAAAATATTGGAGCTTTATAAACTGTATTATTATTATTATTCATTATATTAGTAGATTATAAATAATTTTATGTTCAGTAAACATTGAATGTTTCTTTATTGAATACTGATTAAACAGTACTTCATTGATTATTATTAAGAACCATTTACAACCCGGCAAATTGATTACATCTTGTTTATCCAAGAATAACCAAAATAAAAAAAATAACACATTTAATCAAAAATAAATGTAATATGGCATAACAAATATTATTTATTGTAAACTAATCCCAATAAAGGATTGGCAGTAATTTTGAAAAATATAACATTTAAAAATGCAACATTATCATACACATTATAGTCAAAAAAAAATTAATAAAATTTTTTTTACATTTATTTTACTAATTAGTGTGGATTTTTCTGTCACGGCCTTATTCATGTAGCATGGCTTTTATCACTATTAATTTACATTTCGATTTATAATTTGCACACTTTAATTTAACTTGACAGAAATTTCAAAGATTTACAATAGGTATTTAAACAATGAAGAATAATATTTAAATTAATAATAACATAGATAAAAAGTACATAGAATTTCTTAAAAGTAAGTAATCTATAAGATAATAGATAGGTAAATTATGTAATTAAAAATGTGATTAAGTAAAGGGAAAGTAAACAATTAATAGTCAACTATGTCATGTTCTTAACTCATCAATAATATAAGATATAATACATTTTAAAATTATTTAATATGGCCATGTTAAAAATGGTAATATATCACCGGAAAGTGATGCTTTTAGTTTGATATATTTCTCTTAGGAATATTGAGATCGTCATAAAAAAAAACGTCTTTATCACATGGGATCCAAGATGGTGAAGGATTCATTTTTTCTGCTCACCCATAGATAAGTGCTAAAGACTAACATTATACATCCGGATAATGCCAATATAAGCCATACGTAAGGGACAAACATTGGCAATACGTTAGTAACAATCAACAATTGGTCGGACATATTTCGTGGAATTTCAAAACTTTCAGAAAACCAAAACACAGGTAAATAGATTTCTGGCATGTTTTTCAAAATTCTAAAAAATTTAAATTAGAGTAAATAAAAATTTGTAATGAAAATTAAAAAATTAAATGTAATTAGTAATTACTTTAATTCCTTTATTGGTTTCACTTTGATATTAAATTGAAGTCTAGCATATACTCCGAGCGGTATTGAATAATCCTGTAACAATTAATATAAGGTTATTTTAGATTTTGAATGGAGCAACGAAATTATTAGTTTTACAATAATTTTATAATGTGTTTTTAAATTTTTTTTTGCGTCTGTCGTTGATTTTAGATGCTTTGATTTCAACATCAATATCTAGTTCGATGGGAATATGGGATAGTGAATTTAGTTGGTGCATTGGAGCATAAAATTACATATTAAATAACCAAGAATAATGATTCTAGTTATATTTTTGTAATTTTATAATATTAATTCAACTTACCTGCTACTACTAATAATAAGTAATAACAATATAAAATATCCTAGACTGACTGGTTTCCACTCAGTATCGTTTTTCATATACAATGTTATTATATCATTGAATTCAAATTTAATACCATCCATTACAGTGACCCACTTGTAACCTACAGCAGATAGACATCCACTTACCCGCTTTTTTGAAATTTAAACTTTATAATAATATTTAATTATTGTAAAAATAAAATAATAACTTACGTTTTCCAAAATCATTTTAAATTCATGCAAAGTCCTGTTGGGATTCATACCAATTACTGATTTTCTATACGATTTATCAGCTAAATAGAAATGTGGAAATGATATGAATATAGGAAGTGCATTGTCTCCACATAAACTTAATGGCCGTACCCCAGGCAACAGACATCCAGATGTTGGACAATAACAAGTATTGTTAAAAACATCAGATCCAGCAACAAATTCAACTCCTTTTATACCATTAATGAATGTATAGTTGTTGTTTAGCATAGTAATTGCACTAAAAATGATTTTAATCTAGTAAATAATTATTTAAAATTTATTTAAATTAATTAATATTTGAAAATGACACTAGTTTTATTTTAACATTTTACATAAGCATAAATAATAATTTTAGGCTACACATATTTTTAACAAAAGGTTTAATCTAAAATACCAATCAATTGAGATCCTTTAAACATTTTGGTAAAAATAGAGATTTTCTTTCATTATGTTTATTTTGTATTTAAATTTAATTGTAAAATTGGGATAAACAAACAGTCTTGGAATTTATAGTTCATAGTTTGTACATAAATTTACCTGCAAATACCAGGTATATAAATTGACATGTTAGGTTGCATTGCAGTATGTTCAGGCCATAGATCTCCTGCAGAAGCATTTGAATAACTACAATCTTTCTTGAACACATTCAACTTTGTATTGTAATTGACCGAATGCACAAGTCCAACATTTTCAATGTCATTTTTCCCAGTATACATGTTGATTAAGCCATCTGACGAAGTAGACATATTCATCTGTAAATTCATTGGGTAATTCATTTTTAAAATAATATGAGGTAAATTGAGAATATATTATAGTGTTAATAGTTTCCAAATAAATAAATATATATTACACCATACAACCATCCCACTTTTTTTAACGGTATGTCAATGGGGAAAAAAGCTTTTAGTTTGATTGCAATGTCCAAAAGCGGATCTTCGTAACCATCAAAAATTAATTCGCCAGCTGTCCTTGTTACATATGGCTTGTTAATGTTTGACAGTTTCAAATAGTAGTTAGTAAGAACATATATCCAATGTTTATTCATGGCTTGTAGTTTTTCGCCCAAAATCTACAAAAGTTTAAGCTGATATAATCAAAATATTCAATATTTTTACTACAAAACTTACATTAACCACAATATTAATTGTGGTAACATGGTCGGATAATGAGCCATTTGAAAGAGATTGATCAAACTTCCAACTTTTCAACTGCATGTATGTTACTGTTTCATTATTGTTGAATGTCACATTCACTTTGGTACGGTTTTCTCTGAAATTATACATATCTTATTTTCATTGTTTATTTAATGAATACAGTATTGAAGAATTTTAAATGAAGATTTCCGACCAATTTTTGATTCTAATTCAAAGTTCATTTAAATGTAATGCAATATTTATATTTCATTGGTACCTGAAGACGTATGGTCCTAACTGTTGCAATATTGGTAAATCTCCTGTCTGTAGCGTGGCTTCTGGATTTGTCCAGTTAAACAAGTATACACTCATATGCAATGGCGCTGGAATTTGTTTCCAATACTCATAAGTTAGTGTATTATTTTCTAATTCAAGTTTCTGAAAAACACAAAACATTAATTAGAGCTATAAGTTTAGAATAATTTATATTTTCATAACATTTATTACCTATAAGATATTTTTTATAGGAAAAGTGAAATACCAGTAAACTAAATAGTGTTAGACGGATGGCGGTAGTAGATATGTAGAAAAAAGTAGTAATTAGTAATTAAGATGAGAAAAATAACTAGCATTCATTAAATTTAATCTACGAGTTAATTCTAACTGTTAAATAAAATCAAGCATTACATTTTTCATTATGTTGTCAAATATCTGTGGCCACAAATCGGCCATGATAATTCCTGTGAATAGAAATATAATGCCGAGCAATGAGAGTACAAGTTGACACCAGAAACCACAACATTTTGAGTCTTTATGCTCATCTTTGGCTGTAATCAACCTCCTGAAACAAATTACAAATTGTTAGATATTAAAATTAAAATATAATAGTATCTAATATTTATATAGATGTATCTAATTAAAACAGGTATATTAACAATGTATTCATAATAGAAATTGCAATAAATTATAATCTTGACGTTTTAACATTAAATTGTGTAAAATGTAATCAATGTTCACAAAAAATAATATTTAAAGGAAACAATTGGTATTATAACCGATTATTTACTGTATACCTATCAATATTTATATTATAATAAATCTTTGCAACTTAATTGCCTAATAATAATAATAATAAGAGTCAGACACCAATAATCAATATTGCTCAGAGTTGTACACTTCTCAGTGGACGTGGTTAAAGAGAGTTAGGTGGATATTAAATGTTTAAATATGTTTTTAATAAGCTCGGAATAAACTCTAAAAATTGTTACGTTGTGATATTATTTACTTACTCTGTTTCCTCTATGTCGTGACTCATTGTCAGATGATAGAGCTTCACCATTAGCTGACAAACAATTATTAAAATGTGTAATAATTTATACCTGATGAAGTATATTATCTTTAAATCGCATTGCAAACCGTGTAAATTGTACAAAAATCGAACAGCAACGTCTCAAGACTAAGAGAAAACGACGACAATGACGAACTTGTAATAATGTCTTTTGGTTTAAAGTCTAATCATATTATATTCTTTCATACATTCTGCGGTCTAATTGAACAAATAAGTATTAAGTAATCACTATGAAAACCGTAATAGTTATCGTCTCACATGGTCAGTATCAATCGCACAATCGGTGTTTTTCAAGTATTTAAAATTAAAGAACGGCACGAATGTAATAAATATAAAATAATAATGATTTTAATCCAAAGTAATGCAGATTGACGAATGACTAAAAATTATTCCCATCGCAGTCTGTTCCAATATAATAAATTTATATTTTATAATTTGACATCTTTGTACCTAATAACATGTATAAAAATTGTTTACGATGTTAATGTACATCGTAACGCTGTTATCTACGAAATTATACAATATTACAACATATTATTATTATAACATATTATATTTTTTTTTTATTCAAGGTTTAGCACCATAATATAACATTTTAACATAACAAATTCAATATGATAGCACGGTCATAGATAATAATAATATTATGTATAAACCATATATACAGTGTGTAATCGCTAATAATTGAGAACACTCAATATCTTTGAGTAGGGCAATGCAATTTGAATTCTGTTTTCTATTTGGTTGTTATGACATAAAAATACACTTTTTGATGGCCTATAATTTTTTTTAACTTAATTAGACTTGCGCAATACAACTTTTTTTTCTTAATGACAACCACCTATTTTAACTACTAATTTTTTTTTTGCCTAATTTTTAAATGGATTTTTGGTGGTTGAACCAACCATGGCTAAATACTTTAGCCATGTGAACCAACTTTCTAAGTCCAAAGTTGACCAAGTTACAGCCAATCAAAATATGCGCAATTTCTAGTTTTTTCATTTTTTAGGATTATTCATAGTCCACAAATTAAAGTGAAAATTAGAATACCGAACGTTTAAATATCGTCTAAATTAATAGTAATGAAAATGTTAATTCTATAAAAATTTTAGAACAATTATTTTCAGAATTACAATGAAAAAACCTGAAAATTGGGCGTATTTTGATTGATTGTAACTTAGTCAATTTTGGACTTAGAAAGTTGGTTTAACTACCAAAATCCATTGAAAAATTAGGCGAAAAAATTAGTATAGGTGGTTGTCATTTAAGAAAAATAAGTTGTAATGCGCATGCGCAAGTCTAATTAAGTTAAAAAAATTCATAGGCCATCAAAAAGTGTATTTGTCATAACAACCAAATAGAAAACAAAATTCAAATTGCATTGCCCTACTCAAAGATATTGAGTGTTCTCAATTAGCGATCACACACTGTATAGTCCCTATATACACTAGAGAGCCTTTATATATTATCTATTATCATTGAGTTTTAGTACTAAATGCTATTATTTTTCCATTTTTTATCATCTTGGCTCTCTAATATACACTATAATATTATATATCTGTGCTACAAAGTACAAAATAAATTAATCTGTGGTTGTGGTACAAACACTACAAACCTTGATAATAATAATATTGTCATTAAAAATAATGTCAAGTAAAATAAAATATGGAACTTGAAATTCGGTCACTGGTCAGAGGTCAGACGGAAATTAGAATTCTATATTATATATATAAAAAAAAATAATAGTGAGTCACTGCCATAGGTGCAATTAAACTTTTGACTTGGGGGGGGGGGGGCTGAATATATATTAAAGGCAAGCAGACCATTGCAATATATCATCTTTTCAAAATTGTATATCCTAGGTTTTTTTTTGGGGGGGGGAGGCTACGGCTAAGTTTGGGGGGCCTAGCCCCCAAGCTCCCTAATTTTTGCATATGGTCACTACTAAATATTAAAAAAAAAATATATATAATACTGCAGGGTGCCAGGGTTATAGTTGTATCAGTCCAATACTCTTCAACGTTTATATGGTATGATCGAAAAAGACTGTAGTAATCTGTCGCTGTCCGTGATTGGTTACTGCTCGCTAATCTTTAACGACGAAGGCACGTACACGTCGTGTACTGGATTGGAAGAGATTTTAAAGTTTGTTAAATAAATATTGAACACAATAATATGTTAAATATGATAATATTTTTTATTGCATAATAAAAATAATTAGAATGTAAGTTGGGCTTTAAAGCTTGTCGACAGAATATATTATGATTCTGCCGGAATTGTAAGTTAAACTAAAACTGAGAGTATACTTAACGAGTAATGACTTAATGTGGCTGTTACTAGTCCGCGACCCTCACAAGTACTATACGTTTGGGATAACTACTTCTATCTTCTCTCTAGCTACTCTGAAGTCCTTTAAGAAAACGGCCTCTATTTATATGGAAAATGCCACGACTAAGGAGAGGGTGGTTGACGTCATAGGATGTGTGTTAGTGCTGTGTTCAGCACTAATCCGATGCGATGGCACCGGTGGCCTAAAATTAGGTGGCGCGATATTGTTATAGCCGCCTGAACTTTGGTACGCCGTTTTTATGTAAAAACGTTGGTTTACTTAAGTCTACAGCACCTAAGTATGCTAGGTCATAAATTATATAGTAATTTTTACTCCCGAAAAGTCTTTTGACCACGATATTGTTCTGTGCCAAACCCTAGCCTTTAAAGATTTTAAAATCATTCTGGATAAGGTGTCATTTGAAGCCACCCCAGAGAAATGTAATCGGAAAAAAAAATCCCCAAAGCAAACACATACTTATATATTATAATTGTACATCATAAAATACTCATAACTCGCTTTAAAATTAAAATATAATATATTGCCTAGATAATAATCTTAACTTTAAATTTATAAGAAGTCGATTCATTTGTGGCGTATATATAGAAATAACTTTTGGGGTGGGCTATATAATAGGTAGAAGTGATCTATATAGGCAATTATTATTTTCATTATAATATATGATATATTATTATATTTTGTTATAGCCTATAAGTACACGGTAATTACTAAATTACTAATTAGGAGTACAGTATACATGTGTTCACATTTATATTTATATTTCTAGGCTTTTTTTTCCGCCTACTGCTACTATATTATATTTAACATTTTTTTTAAAGGAAATTTGCGATTTGGTGTGGAGGCTGTACCTCACCCCTTAATATGTCACTCTAATTTTAATTACTTGGATTTTTTTCAAAAGTATATTTGATAGGAAAGTGAATCAAGTTGGTACTTTGGAGGTCAAAAGTAAAATTTTTCCAATAGTTTTCAAAAGCGCCGTGAAAAACAAAAGAGAAATTAAGGAAAAACTGGAATTTTTACGGAAAATCGATTTTTAACAAAATCGACTTTGGTTTTTGGTGTAACTTTAAAACGAATGACCATAGATACATGAAATTTTCACAGGTTGCTTATATTTCCATTTTCTATACATGATAACATTTTCAAAATATTTTGATGTGTTTTGAGCTGTTTACGGACATTTTCAGCTTCCAATTTAATTGGTTTTTTTTCTATGAATGTCAATAAAACTTAATTTGTCGAGTAAAAATACTTGAAAATTTAATACTAGGCTCCTATTATATTGTTATAATGATATTTGAAAAATATTAAAAATCCTTAGGGCCAGTTGTACCGTCTCTGATTAAAGTTAACCGGAGTTTAATCGGCCGAATTTTCCCGGTAAAATATCTGTTAACAGCTGATTAAGCTTAATCGAAGTTTAACCGTAGGCGGTACAACTGGCCCTGAGCCATAGTTTTTTTTATAAGCATTTAAAGTTCAAAAATTGACAAATATGGAAAAATCACAAAATTGAACAAATTATTTTGAGTTAAGAATTCGTATACACTATGCCATTTTCAAAATATTTTGACTTATTTTAAGCTGTTTAGGGACATTTTCAGTTTCCAATTTTTTAAGTTTTTTATTCTATAAATATCAATAAAATTTTATTTGTTGAGTAAAAAAGCTTGAAAATTTAATAGAAGGCTCCTAATATAATGTTTCAAAAACAGGTGAAAAATATTAAAACTCCATACTCACAATTTTTTTTATAAGCTTTTAAATTTCAAATATTGACAAAGTACCTACGTAAAATTCACGAAAATGTGAAATTATTTTGAATTAGAAATTCACATAATATTTTCTTTTTAAATCTAAGATTTGAAAATATAATACAAGATTCCTCAACACAATAGTTTGTCTACCTTTATCAAAAAAAAAAAAAAATGTCTACAAGAAAGTCAAATTAAATTTTTATGAGCGTTTGATATATTATTATATATATTCATATTTTTACAACATTTGATATTCACTCGATTTCTCAAGTAGCTATTTTGTTATTTTGTTGTTATTCAAAAACGAATAACTGTAGATACATGAAATCACTGAATGTTTATATTCTTATTTTCTATACGCACCATAACATTTTGAAATATTTTGTCTCTTATTAAGCTGTTTGTCAGTTTTCAATTTTTTCAGTCTTTTTTTCTATTAATATCAATACAATTTTATTTGTTGGGTAAAACAATTTTATGGTTTGATTAATTTATAATATAATATTATTTAATTTCAGTATAATATTTGTCAAATTAAGATTCAAGAACAGTCTTGTAAAGAATACTTTTATTTTGTATTCGGAATACATATTCGAATAAATGTGAATTAAGGTATTCAGAATACGTATTCGAATATACCTAGTTCTTAAAAAATATACTCAAAATACATAATACCGTCGGATCAGTTTCTCCTCTCTCGGCAGGTTATTCATTTTATTTTTATATCTCTGAACAATTGCACGTCTCTTTCACAAACAATTTACCAACTTCTTCTTCTTTCACCGCGGAGTGTCATGCCATCATAGAAGCGCTAACACTTATCTCAAACCTTGCTCCAAACAATTATCTAATAGCCTCCGACACCATGTCTTGTCTACTTATTCTCAAATTTAACTCCCTTTAAGTCCTACGCATTAAACACATTACCCTCATACTTCACAAGTAAAATTATTCCATTAAATTTCTGTAGATCCCTAGCCACAGAAAGGTTATATGGTAATGAGGTAGCGATATAGTCTAGCCAAACCTAAGTCCAATTTAATGCGTCCCTCTTATACCCCATTTTCTCATACTAATTTCACTCCATTTACACGTCACCACATACAACACCTCTGGTCTTCTCAACGGTCAAATATCCCAGCAGATTTATAAACATGTTGTTCGTTTTTGGCCGTTGATGTGAACATGGCAGTGGTTTTGGAAAATTGCTCATACAATTTTAACTAGTGTCCAACAAATTGTAAGAACTTAACAACAATGTTCAAAAAAATTGTTGTATAGGTTTAATTGAATTCTCTTACATGATTACCTCTAAGTTCATGAACGCATAATACTGACCATACATTATAATTTATAATAAACAATAATAATAATAAGTCATAATAATTGCGATATTTGATATACCAACACTAAAATATAACACAAGAAACATACAATATAAAATGTATTATTATACAATGTTGTGTGTGCCATGTGCAATTTCACTTTGAGGTACAAAGCAGTGATAATATTTTGTGAATATTTTTTTTTATTTTTACTTATTAATCATTATTATAAATAATTGTTATTAATTATTAATATACATTATTTATATTGTTAGATTCACTTATATTATAAAAAAATTAATTTTTTTTTGGTCAAAAATTTTATTAACTGTTTGTTTTGTTTAATATTTAGACTTGGCCAAAATGATCTACGATTGCAAGAAACAAGGAAAATATATTTTGATGTCGTACGATATTTTTTAAAATTCTAAGCTAAATAATTGATTATTATTTACAAGTACATATAGGTATATTTCACACATTTACACAGTATTAAATAATTTTATTACATATTTTTAATATATTAAAATTAAACCACCACAGTAGTCTTACACATAGATATATACAACAACTAGATAGTCGTATTTATACTACAGTTGAGACCAATGTTGAAATTGGCAGCCATTTATAAAGCAAGCAATTTTTACATTTATTTTACATTGATTTATATATATATAATTATATATATATATATATTTATCTATACATATATACTGTGATAATATTATTTTGTAAACATTGCCTACTTTGTAAATGGCGGCCGACTTCGATGACAAAAAGGAGACGGCTATCTAGTTGTTGTACATATCTATGGTCATACAACATTGCTGGAAAATGGAAACAGAGAAAATAATAAATAATAAATTAAAACAATTTATTTTTGCAATAATTATTTTATTATAAGTAAACAATAATAATTTCAATACAATTAATAACAAAAATATTTATCAGGTAACTTAGTATGATTACTTTGCTCGATAAAACAAAAAGCAGCAGCAATATTGAACAAAAATTAATACTACCTTATTGTAAGGACAATGCAAGCATGTAAAATGAATGTAAAATTCGTGAGGAATATTAATACTGAAATAATGACAATCCAGTCTTTAATTGTTGTTTGTTATAGATTGTGCAAAAAGCTAAACGTATTTTATAAGTAACATACATGATGGGTATTAGTCAAAATTAAAACAATAAACATAAAAAAGTAGATTTAATAAAAAATAAACTTAACTAGTGTACCTACGTACTAATAGGAGTTAGACAAACAAACAAAATAATATTTTAAACATAGTAAGACAGAACGAGATCTATGCGCGTAAATAAAAATAAAATAATTGCAAAAAAAAGTATCACATATCCATTCGTTTATAGTAATAATTATGATGTTAAATTATTTAGAATCACAGACTTATATTTAGTAATTGGGTTTTTTTTTTAATTGCTTTCAATTTCAAATACCCTTAAAGTGCACTTTTATATTATTCATTAAAAATGAATGAACATAATATTATGAATATATATTATATTTGTATTAATTAAATTTAAGATAAATGTAAATGTTAAATGAGTAGTGGAAAAATTTTGAAATAAAACACATCATATACAGGTTAGAAACCTGTAATTTATGTAAAGAGTATTTTTTGAACATATGTGTTTGAGTGGATATATTATAAATAACAATTAAAACATATGCTAAATTATCATAATACATGTACTTGGACTGATGCATTGCCGCATTGGTGATAAAAAAAAAAAATAACAATATATTTAATAAACATATAATAAGCGTCACCATTTCCCTTTCATTCTAAAAAAATTATTTACTATATGATAATTATTTTTAGTTTGTATTGAATAATTTAATTTTACTGGTCGTCACATATTATACTGATGTAATTTAGTAGCCAATACAAAAATAATTATATTTAGTAAATAATTTTCATTTTTGTATTTTTACAGTACGTACAAAGAGTGTCTAAATTAGTTTGTTGTTAGCTTATTTATCACACTTGATTAAAGGTAAACAAAAATTGTTTATATATTTTATAATTTAATTGAGAACAAATATTTTCTGTCAAAAGCTTTTAACTATAATTAGTTTATTTAATTAAAAACTCACTCTTTGTTTAATCCTACATTCATTAATGAAATTAAAGTTAACACATTTACACATGATTGAAGATAAAAATCCTTTAACTATAACTTAAACCTAGTTACTCTTTTAATTCAATAACAGTACAATGCAACAATATGCTAATATAGAAATGACAGAAAGAAACAACAAATCAATATGTAGCACTGTCCTTTTATAAATTTCACATATAGCTTTACCAATATTCTAATAAAGTAACGGTTTTCACTGATAATGAGTGTGTTAAAATATGTTATTAAGAAAAAAGAGTACTTCAATCAAACTTGTTTGTGCATGTCATTGAAAAATTTAAAAAGTCCTAAATTCACTCTTTCTTTTGGTAGGTACCTACTGATAAATATATTTTTTTTCCAGTGTTTTAAAGAGAAATAAGATGTTCCAAGTTGAAAATAATGTTGTGAAAACCCCAAATATCTATTGGGTTAAATATAATAAACTAATAAGCATTCCAGTTGCGTGTCGACCAAAGTATTCCAAATGTTGTACCTGTTACGTCGGCCATATCGTTACAGTGAGATAAGTATCTTTTCAATAAACTTCTGTATCCATGGCCAATACTTATAATTGCATTACCTTCACAAGCAGCCGTCATACACGTTACCTCTTGCTCATATGGTCTAAATACAGTTATAGGTCTAGCAGTGTCTTGTTCAACAACTACAATGCAGCCCCAAGCGGTGCCTAAATACAGTTCATCACCTACAGCACAAATACTGGTGATCTGAAATGTCAAAAATTATATTACAATTTACGGTTAGTCCTACTTTAAACTAATAAGTAATATGTATATATTACCTGACATTTTCCTGGACTTAACCGTTCTTCTATACTAATAGATTTTAAACTTTCTGAACACGGTATTAGTTTTGAACAATCCAACTTGTTCATTATCTTTCTGGTGACTACATCCCATTGATAAACAATACAACCTATACAATTAAAATGTAATAGTGAAATAAACAACTATAGTATCGTACACAATAT
Source organism: Acyrthosiphon pisum (assembly GCF_005508785.2). Classification (NCBI taxonomy): domain Eukaryota; kingdom Metazoa; phylum Arthropoda; class Insecta; order Hemiptera; family Aphididae; genus Acyrthosiphon; species Acyrthosiphon pisum. The sequence continues at coordinate 78,949,391 of NC_042495.1, read as the reverse complement.
GAACACATTAATTGCCATGTGACCACCACCAGTCACATGGTTGTTTTTCCTACAGGGCTACGTTTTATTTTTGATATCATGCATTTTGAATAAATACATTTTTTTTTTTTATTCTTCAATAATATTTGATACATTTTTAATCTGTATGACAACTAATATGTCATTTGATATGACATTTTTTCTTCTACACCATCATTAAAAAATATCCTATAATCCAACAGCAAATATTCCATTGACAAATAAATATGTTTATGACAGTCCACAGTCATGTGGTGTATAGATAATAACAAGGTGCGACTGCCGGCATTATTAATAATACTTATATATCTTGATACTGTGCGGACAATGTATTATTAATACAATTTCAATATTACTACTAACCTGGATGTACATAGGACCATACTAAATTATGACCACGTGAAGCGCTTAAAGACATAACTTGTGTCTCCAAGCCAGTGTAATCAAAATGTTTAAGAACTTCGTAATTTATTGCCACATTTTGTTTTATAGTGTATACAGATATTCGGCCTTGATCTTCTCCACACCATAGTTCACAAGTCCTAATTCAATCATACATGGATAATGAAATAATATCAAATTATTGTATTTCATTGACATACTTATTACTATCAACTGCTATAAAATCAAACAGAATGGTAGAACTACCGAGTTCACTCATCACAAAACTTCCTTCTCCCATGGTTGGGGCCAGGGGTGACATATCACTTCTTACAAGAAATATTCTTCCATTTTCCAAACCTACTGCAACCCTATGCCTATCTTTCAGTGTTACTATGCGCTTCACTCCGACTTCTTGATCATCTGTTGTCAGTTTGTAGCTAAACATGTACTTGCTATCATTACTCCTAAAAATAAAATATATTATCAGTTATAACAAATTTTAGTTATTATAAATATACCTACGAGTACGCGTGAATTTGTCCTTCTGCATCACCTAACCAAACACTGTGATCGTCTACTGTACAAATGGCTGTAATTTTATGTGAAACATTTGTACTTCTATAATGAAACCAATTTGTGATGCTAAATGCCAATCTATCAAGTTTTCCATTAGAACAAGGTAACCATATTTCATCACCGCTATTCTCATTATCTTCACCTACAAAACCAGAATATTAAACATTTACTTAAAAATAATTGGATTGTTATATAACTACAGGGTGATTCTTTTATCACTAAACACTCTTTATTTCAAAAAGTGTAAATGTTTTTGAAAATATTATTTTGCATAGTTTCAAGTTGTTTACAAAACAACGGTTTTATTAAAAAATTATATTTTTCAATATTTTTTATTCTTATAATTTTTAACTTTTTAATTTTTTTGAATGATAACAGAGTTTTAATTTCATATTCCAAAGCAGAATATTTATCGAAGTATTTCGAAGCATAAAAATAGAATTTAGGGCGAGTAGTTTATTAGCTATAAGTATTTAAAGTTTAGATGAGCGGATTAGTGGACGAATATTTTGCGGGGTGACGGTGTACCACTCCACTCCGAATGGTTAAACAATTAGTTTTCTATTTTTGTTAATAAATATTTATGTTTTTTTTTTTTTTATATTCGATTAAATATTAGTTTTAGTAAAAGTTCCTTATATAATAATTTAGCTGAGAGAAAAATAAAATATACTATACATACTAAGTGGTAATGGTATTCGAGTACAAGAAATTACATCAGCCGAATGACTCAGTGAAACTACATCGTATAAATGAGTAAATTCGGGAGCTGACACTATAGAAACAATTTGGCTAGCTGAAGGACGTTCTTTTGGACTTTGAGACCAGCATACCGCCATTAAATCAAGCAAATAACTTGGATAAGCTGTTTCCTGAAAAAAAGTAACAAAAAAATAATATTTTTTTATAAAAAGTGAGAAAATAACATTTGTACACATAATTTTTCTTACTCTATAAGTCAATGCTGGTCGATGTCCTTCTAATATACTTTCTTTTACAGATTCATGATTTTCAAATGGTTGATGCATTGTAATCAGTTCATAAACAAACATACCAAATGAAAAACAATCTACCTTTTCAGTATATTCTTCTTCACCATTGTATTTTATTATTTCAGGAGCCATAAATCCTTCTGTACCACCAAAACCTTTGGTACCAGACGGTAGAGATAAACGACTAATTCCTGTTAAACAGTTGTTGAAGTTAGTTTAACAATTGAATAATCATTTAAATAATCATATTTTATACGTAGGTATTAATAAAATTAAAATATACCAACCGTAATCTGCCATTTTAACATGAGTGTTAACTGCATAAGGATCTTGAAGTGGCACTGGGATAGACCAAACAAGAACATTTTCACTTTTTAAATCTCTATATATAATTCGTTGCTGATGTAAATATTCTAATGCTTTTGCAGTTTGAAAAACAATTTGTTGCAGAATATGAGGGTCAAATTTTGAACCAGATCTTCGATAGTTCCTTAAAATCTGATCTAATGCTCCCATTGGAGCAAGATCAAGAATAAGTGCTAGTGGTTTTGTACAAACACCAATTAATGGAACAATATTTGGATGTTTCAGATTCAGCATTATATTTAGTTCTTGTCTAGCACTACAATAAGATTTACATGTGTATTGAAGAGGGTCACGGTCCCATTTAGCTTGAGCTCCCTAAATGGAGGTCAAAACATGGTAATGAATAATGATTTAAATTTTTAAATGTTCTAACATCTACTTACTTTATAGGCTATAACAGCAGACTGACTAGCATTAGGTCCTGGTGGTACAGGCTGAAGCATTTTTATAGCAATTTGTATACTATTACCAGGTTTTTTTCCTTTGCACACACCTTTAAAAACAAAACCAAATGCTCCCCGACCTAATAATTTACCACGTATAATATCTTGATCATTAATGACTAATTCTTCGCCCAAATCCAAAAATACCTAACAATTTAAAAAAAATGTATACATTTATTTTTTATTTTGTTAATGTAAATAGAAACATACAGTATCAGGAGCAACCTGTGCCAAAGCTAAATCTCCATGCTTGGGACATACAACACAGAGTTTATCCACAGATGATGCAGCTAGAATACAATCTTCTACTATCCATCCATAATGTATACCACCTTCAACTTGATCATCTGATGCTAAAGGATGACCTTCGACAGATACTTTTCTACTTGATTGTGGACTAATATCATGTCCAAAACCACTGTCACCCCCGTCAGAACCGTTGTAACTTTCTTGTGATTTGCGCACAATGTTTTTACTGTCTGAATCTCTCTTTAAAAACTCTTTAGAAATATGGTCTATTTTACTCGTACCATCATTATCTTTTAAATCAATTGAAATACTATCAGCTTCAACACTTCCAGCTAAACATCTTGGACATGGAACAAGTCTAGTTACTAAACATTTTCCTTCAGATGTATGGACAAATCGGGTACCTAATGTTGGATACCAGTCTTCAAGTAGTACATCTATATGGTCCACCACTAAGGCTAATAATTTTGCTGCTTGTACAGGAGATGGGTCTAATGCAATAGCTCTGAAACCTATGTCTTCTTCATCTTTATTTTTTATTGGTTTCTTTATAATTACTGTATCTAAGGGTAAATAAGTTTCGAGAATAGAAGAAGTTTTTATTGGTACATCATACCAAGAGTTTTCTTGGTAAAGTTGAAATCTTAGATGCCTATAATTTATAGGAGAGTTTCGGTGTAATACTTCTTTCATACGAAACAATGTTATTTTATTAGCAAATTTTAATTCGATCCCAGTTTGCCATAATATCCAATCAAAGTGATTTTGAAAATCTGAACACATAAAATCATCACCATTTACCTGTGTTGGCATAAAAAATTGTCTGATCACATGAATAATTGTATCATCTCCAAGAATGCGAGTTATTAGCCGAGACCAAAAGCCTGATGGAAAATAGGACATGAGTAGTAAACGGCGAACCGATACTTCTGGATCTGAACGACTTGTTATATGTTCTCCGATATCAATTAAATCTAACATTGGTTGACTTGAAACTTTAGTTCGTAATTTATGAATTTTTGATTTCATAGGAACTTTGATAGATACTGGCTGTGCTTTTTGACCATACATATCTTCTTCAGATGGTAAAAGGGATGGTATTAACAGAGATCTACTGTCCCAAGTGAGTGCTACTTCAAATTTATTGAGCAAATTAACAATATATTCTCTTGTACATGTAGATGACTTCAACACAATTTGTAGATCATCTAATTTCATAACACCTGATCGAGCAAAAGGATTAATTTCTCTAATTGTTACCACATGTGCTAACATGTCACATAACCACTGTGGATCTAAAAAATATAGATCTTTTAATGTTGCATCATCATAATGTAACAGTACACCTAATGAAAATTTAAAAATTGAATAGTAAACAAATAATTATATATATATATATATTTTACTATAACTTTATTACTGAAAACAAATACTATTCAACAAACCATTTTCATGTAAGAACAAAATTGCTTGATTAAGTTCAGCCATATCTCGAAATGATTTTTGGTACCTAGATAACATTTCCGCATTAACTGCAGTTCTAAATTGATCCAAGTTTAAAACGGGATCCATGCCAGCTTGTCGTCTTTCAGATCCAATATGGCTCACAATGTCTTCTAATGCTAAATATGTTGCTGGAACTCTTTGTTCCAATAAAAGTTCTTTGCTTCCTAAAACAAAGAAAAAAATGAATAAACTGATAGTAAAGTATGCTACACATTTAATATACACTGATATAAAATTAATTTACCAGGAGGTCTAAGACTGAACACTGTATCGTAAATAATATTACACAAAAGTTTAATGTTATGTTTTGTTTTACAACTGATTTCAATTGTATCCAATACTCTAGGTAAACCATATTTTTCTGCATCCACTATATTGATAAATCGATCTCTAATTAGTTGTTGTAATTGTTCTGAATGATATTCAGGAGACATAGTACTTATGACATCATAGTGTGTACCAATAATTATAACCGGTGAATTTGGTGCACGAGCCTGTAAAAAAAAATTACATAAGTTTCAATTTTTAAATGATGATTTATTAAAAGTACTTGTATGTTGACAAGCCATTGTAAGATTTCTGCAATTCCTCGATGACCATCTGTGATTTTCCAAACCACAATGTACAAGCTTCGTTTTGATAAGAAGTATTGATGTGTGGCATAGTATTCATTTTGTCCACCAAAATCCCATGTTCTAAACATGACTGGGCCATATTGAGAATTGCCTCTGATTTTCTTTTCATATACCCAATCACCAATATCAACACCTACTGTTGAAATATTTGTCCCTTTGTTGGTCTTTTGATTTATATTTTTATTTCCCATACGTTTTGCCCAATGCTAAAAACCAAAACATTATTAGTCTAATATTAATATAAAATATATTTATGTCTTACATCAACAGGTTTTTTTTTATAACTGCCAGTGCCTTCTTGCCTGAGTTGGTCCAATAATGATGTTTTACCAATTCCTTGTACACCAACAATCATTAACTTCATGCGAGCATAAGGTTTGGCATCTTCAAGAACAGACTTCAAATAACCAATAACATCCATTGTTTTATACTTATTCGAGTCAATCATGGATTTGAGTGGTTCCTGCAGGCTACAGCCTCTGGTGTTTAAATTCCACAACCTTGACAACAAACCCATTTGTGGAGGTAGTTCTGTTACATCTGGGAAAGTAAAATCAATGTGAAATATAAATATTTGATTTTAAAATTATAATTCTTACCTTTATTTCCACTTATGTTTAAAACAGACAAGTTAATGAGTTCATTTATATTAGTTGGAATTTCTTTTAATTGATTATTACTTAAATCCAACATGCTCAAGTTAGGAAAAATTAATTTTGATTTTGAATGTCCCAAAACTGGACCTCCTGTTTCCTATAGCAAGGTACATAATAACATAGTAATAGGTACTTAATATGTCGGGGGAAAAAACTATTATAAATACCCAGTCATCCAACTCATCAGCTGAATCGTTTGAAACAGCAGAAAATCCATCATCATCGGTTGACAATTGTATTCTATTCATACAGTTATCGGCTAACATTAATGTTCTCAAATTTTCAAGCCTTAAATGGCGTCTGTGTGAACATACACGATTTAAAATGTTCGCTCGTAATGACATTCTTCTACCTTTTAATATTTTAGAAATAAATAGTATTACATTTATTAATGCATATAAAATTATTTTCAAACATACTAGTTCGTATTTTTGAAGGTACAGTAGATTTGGGGACTTGTCCAGTTTCCAGTCGATAACATAATAGATTTTCTTGATCAGGTGTAGCCTCTTCTAGATTAATTTGAGGTAAACTAGGCCAAACACATATTTTATTGTGGCTTAAGTCTAATTGCTTGAGTGAGCTGGGATATGATGTTATGTAACTCATTGTCCTTAAACTAAAAAAAAAAAATACTGATGTCATAAAATTAAATATTGAAAATATAATTGTAAATTTAAAGTTGGAACACATATATATTACCAATTATATGATATGTTTAGCCGTGTTAGGTTTACAGCTAAACATGATAATACAGGAGGTATCGAGCTAAACCTATTATGTGATAGGTTCAACGATGATAATTGCGAGCTGTTAGATTTAACTTCGGATGTATCATCAACTCTTACGATTTGTTCCATTATTTCAATAGTGCGATTCCAAACATTATGATGAACTAATGAGATACTTCTAAAATAATGATTTATAGTAAAATAAATTTAATTTAAAAATGTTTATCTAGCATACTCATCAATATCATTGACATCAATTTCTTTAACTTCATAAGCTTTGTCTAATATGGGGATTCGTCCAACAGATTTTTCTCGTAAACTTCTGGCTTCATCTTCTGATTGAGCATATGGAAGTTCTTTTATCAAATTAAATGCCATATTCAGATCTTTTAGCTTAGGCGCTCGCCACATTTGAAAAGGTATAGAATGAAGTTTATTGTTAGATAAGTCAAGAGTAGTTAATGAAGGTAATCTGAATAGTTCTTCAGGAATTTTATCAAGACGATTATCCTGTTGGTTTACAATTTTTAATCAATTCATAAATAGATAAATATATTTTTTTTTATAACCTACTTGCAAGTAAAGTTCTTCTAGAACATTGGCCGTATAGATAGATTTGTATAGTTTGGACATTTTCTTGCTTGTAGGGGAGGTCACCTGATGAGAGTCTTTTGGATCGGGTAATTTTTCAATTTTGTTTTGAGCTAAATTTAAATACCTCAGACTTTGTAATTGAAAAATTATTGCCGGTACCTGGGTAAGCGAATTATTTGATATATCTAATCTAGTTATGGCAAACAAAACAATTTCTCTACTCCGGGGATTCATTTTCAGTCTTGGATTGATATGAAGAGCGCCGTCAATCTAAAAAATTAAAAATAATTTATTTGTTTTCTTACATTTTCCCATCATGAAATATAAAACAATATTCTTACGAGCCACTGTGATTTTATGGATTCAAGTTTACATCTTTGACTATGCCAATTTATCATAACTGGAGTACTAGGAAATATGTTACTGTATGTTAAACTTGATAGACCACCAAATTGTGAAGCAATATTATCCGTCATTGCCTTCTTATTAATCTTGTGTTCGGGATCAGCAAAAGCTTTAGTTCCGAGCAATGTTGTAATTAAATGTTGGTTTTTAGTTAACATTGCAGCAGCAAGAGCTTTACAATCATCATCTCTAGCACCATGTTTTAACAGTAATTCAACAATAGCTGTATCTCCTTTACTACATGCTAGAGTCAATGGAGAAGTACCAGCTTCTCGAACATCATCATCTTTTTGCTGTTTAAATGAAATCATTAAATAATAAAACTACTTAATTTCACTAGAGAAAAACTTACTTTGTATTCAGCAGTTGGTTGTAAAGTTAGTAGATTAGGATCGGCACCATTTTCAAGTAATGCGATAACCACATCTTTATATCCATTTCGTACAGCAGCATGAAGAGCTGTTTCTGGAGCTTCTTCATTACAATATACATTTATTTCTACGGGTCTTAAGTTTTTCTCATTCAAATCAATTTCTTTTGTCATACTCCCTCTCAAACGAGAAACTATTGACTGTATACCCTCAGAAATACGACTACGTTTTGATATGTCATTAATATTATCATCTTTTGCAGAAATTCCATCAGCGCAACAAATCTGAAACACGGATAATCAAATATATCATAAAATATACTTCATTAATATTTATACATGTCATAATATATTAAATATATATACCTTTATAGCTTTCACTTGGTATTTCAACAGTATGTCAACAATTTTTGAGTTTCCCAAGAGACAAGCCAAGTACAATACTGTTTGACCATTGACATCTTTAGTGTTTATGTCAAATGGGACGTCAAATTCCCAATTATCTTTTCTATAATTAATTATTTTAGAATCATATATGTTATTCAAAATGTTATAATTATTAGTATTAGAAATACCTTAATTTTATCAACACGTTAGGAGGATAAGGATATTTTAGTAGAAGCTCTAAGACTTGAATATTTCCATTTATACATGCCGCATGGATTGGCAACCATTTTTCAACAGTAGTTTGTCGAATGAGATCAGGGAATTTCTGAAATACCATTAAATTGATTAGCTTAGAACTAAATATTTAAGTTTATAAATTGTACCTTGAGAAGGATTTCAATAACATCTTTTTTTCCTTTGAAAGCAACAACGTAAAGAGGAGAATACCGAGTGATTGGATGTATTCTACCATCAGCTTTATGGTCTAGTAACATTTTCACTAAGTCTTTTTTACCCACTTCACAAGCACTAATAATTATAAAATTAATGATTATAATAATTTAAAAATTGCAAATATTTTAAATTAATACCAGTATAACAATGTAGTGGTACCATTAGGTGCCATGTTAACAATAAATTCTTCTTTAGATCCAAGTTCTGACAAAATTGTTTTGGTCGTACTAACATCACCTCTGCAGATAGCATCTCGCAAAGCCATATGAATCGTACTTTGTGACTCTTCCCAAGAATCTTTAAAAATATGAAATGCAAATAAGAAAATGTACACATATGGTAATGTAAAAACGTGAATTTGTTACAGAATGAGAGATTAGTTTTGAAACAACTAGGCAAGAATAAATAAGATCTTAGGGGTTGAAGTGGTAATTAAGTAAATGTTCAAACATTGTTTTACATATATTTAAAATCCACATATTATGTCTGTATAAATAATAAAATTCTATAAAAGCTTACCATATTGACGGGTTTCGTTAATAAAATAAGCACAAGCGTCTATACCAGTTTCTGTTCTTAAACACTTATTTAGAAATGGACCACTCGGGATCAACCAACTAAACATTTTTGTATCATTGCAAATACGTAATATTCTAGTTAGACGACGAACGATATAATAATATAGGTATAAATATTATTGTAATAATGTTTATAACTGTGTCAAAGGGAAATAATATTATAATAATAGAAATTTCCACGGCGGTGTACAAACGCGCCGTGACTGATACAGCGTGGACAGAGAGGACCTTGCAGTACAATGAATCAAAACGAAAATAAATTCCAATGATTATTATGCCTACCATTGTAGTAAAAACGAAATTACTTACATACAAGTATTATTTATTACACATTTCAACGGGAAAATAATCACCCATTCACTCACTACGAAATAGTTTGTGACGATTGTTTATATAAAATGACATTTTTCAAATCGTTATTAACACAATTTAGTCAAAAAGTAGGTAGGCACAGTAGCGGGTTTAGGGGGGGGGGAAGGGTCCAGTACTCCGACACTATAAATATTTATGTTATATTATATACACTTTTATAGTATAATATAAGGTTATATTTCAAATATACGGAAATAATATATCGTTAAATATTTATTTTTAATTTTTCAACAATTATACGTTTATAGAAATAAAAACAATAGGTTAGGTACCTTTGAAATATATATTATTTTTAAGAGCCTCTCCCCCCCCCTCCCTTAGAAAAATGTTGAAAATCCGCCACAAAGTAGGTTAGTAAGTAGTCAGGTGTTCTACAGCCCACGGGGTATATTACGTAAAACCGAGTAGGTATTCGTAATTTTAAAAATTTAAAATGCGTTACAAATTTTAAGTATATTTAAACTTGACATGAACAAATATTTCAATTTTTTGTTATGTACAAGGAGTAAAATAATGTAAAGGTAGGTGACTTTTAAAATTTGATTTGATCGAATGAGAAAACTATATTTAATATTTCTTTCACGGGCAACCAACAACCATTGTAATGCAATTACCGGCTTGAGAAATAAATAATAATTTCGATACGGTTTTAGTTTTAACTTTTAGATATTGCCTATTGACATTGATTGAATTACACAACAATAATAATTAAGTGTAAGTAACCATAAACCAGGGCAGTTAGATATCGTTACTTTTAAGGCTACTAAACTCCATACAAGTTACATAAAATTAACAAAATATACATTATACATTTATATTTTATACAATATACAAGATCTACGTAAATACCAAATACATAATAATAATTTTGTGGCAATAGCATTATTTTTAATCGATTAAAATTAACACAAAATAGGTATATAATAACAGACCTCACTTAACTTGGTATGTCCTAACTGGTAATATGAGCGGCTCCAGAGACATGGTTAGGGGGCCAAATCATAATTTTCAGAAAATGTCAATGTTTTTTTTTATAATTTTGTTTTTAACAGTATACAATTGTTTAGAAATACAGCTTGGGCGGTCCCTTTAGTCCCATATAATAACTGTATTTTTAGATTTTGTTTAATTTGTCGAATAAAAAGTTGAACGTAAATCCGCAATAAATTTTTTAAGCGTCTGAAGTTAAAATGTTGACAAAATTTATCAAAATCACGAAAATTAGCAAATTATTTTTAAATACAAAATAATTATTAAATTTTAAATTTGATAAATTTTGTCGAAATTCGAACTTTAAATGCTTATAAAAAAAAATTGTGCCTATGTATTTTTAATATTTTTCAACTTCTGTTGTAACAATATATCAGGAGCCTTGCATTAAATTTTCACACTTTTTTACCCATCAAAATACAATTTTATTAATATTTATCCCTCGTCACAAAAGCCCAGGCTATGACCTAATCACAGCTGAGGTAGCTACACAACTCCCCAAAAAAACCTTGCTTCTCTTATCACACATTTTCAACTCTATACTTAGACTGTCATACTTCCCTGTTCTTTGGAAATTCTCAATCATCATTATTCATTATGATCCCCAAACCTGGCAAACCCCCCGACTCTCCCGAATCATACAGGCCCATTAGTTTTCTTCCACTATTTTCAAAAACTTTTGAACGAATTATCCTAAAACGCAAGCCAGCATACCTAATACCCAATTTGGATTTCTTCATAACCACTCTACAATACACCAAGTCCATCGTCTAGTGGATAAAATATCGTACACTCTTGAAAAAAAGCTTATTTGCACAACTGCCTTCCTCGACGTATCACAGGAATTCGACAGAGTATGGCATGAAGGCCTACTCTTCAAACTTAAATCTATTCTTCCACCATACTATTTTCTATTATTTAAATCCTATTTAGAAAACAGACATTTTGCCGTTCGATCTGGCTTCTCCTTATCTGAAGTTTTACCAATCCATGCAAGGGTACCTCAAGGATCTGTAACAGCACCTCTACTCTTCAATTTATTCACCTCAGATCAACCTACCACCCCCAACACTACAACTGGCGATTTTGCCGACGACAAGGCGCTTCTAGCGATCCATCCCGACCCCGAAATAGCCTCAAACCTCGTACAAAATCATCTCAATCTACTATCAACCGGGTATAAAGACTGGGGAATAAAAATCAATGAAACAAAATCCATCCATTGTTCACACTAAGGCAAATAGTCTGCCCTCCCATCTACCTCAACAATGAACCTCTCCCAACCACCCAAAATGTTCGATACTTAGGTCTACATTTAGATCGCAGTTTAACTTGGGCAACTCACACCCACAACAAGAGATTTGCCTTAAATAATCGCTCTCGCCAATTACGATATCTCCTCACACCACAACACATCAATTTAAAAAACAAGCTACTATTATACTGCAAACTCTTACTCAAACCGATCTGGACATACGGTATCCAACTCTGGGGTGCAGCCAAAAAGTCCAACTTAAACAAAATTCAAATCTTCCAATCAAAATGTCTCCGTCAAATAACTAAAGCTCCCTACTATGTATCTAATGACACTCTACATAAAGATCTAGCCATCCCAACAGCTCAAAATGTTGCAAAAACTTTCTACAAACGCACACACTCCAAGTTCCACAGCCATCATAATCCCCTGATTTCCCAGCTATCCACCAACGCTATTCCTGGTGACCCCAGAAGACGTCTAAAACGTATCTCGTGTCGTGACCTACTAATTTAAAATTGTTCATACCTCTACCTTCCCCAATCTTATAATCCTGCCCTCTCTTACTAGCAAATTAAAATCCTAGCCGAAAATCCTAACCTTAAGTGCCTCCAATGGGCGGCTTCTTATCTCCAGCCACTCAAGCCATATCACCTCCATCACATGCACTTATTGTAAAACAACATTTACAGATTGTGTATATTTAAATGAACGATATATAAAAAAAATTAATATTTATAGAAAAAAAAATTAAAAAATTGAAAACTGACGATGTCCATAAACAGCTCAAAGAGTCAAATTATTTTCAAAATTGTATGGTGTATAGAAAATGCTAATATAAACATTCAGTGAAATTTTCAAGTATCTACAGTCATTCGTATTTTAATTAAAACAAAATAAGGAAATCGTTACATGAGAAATCGAGTGAATATCGAATGTTGTAAAAATATGAATTTCAAACGCTCATAAAAATTTAATTTGACTTTCTTGTAGACATTTTTTTTTGATGAAGGTAGACAAATTTATGAGGAATCTTGAATTACATTTTCAAATCTTGGATTCAAAAAGAAATTTTTTTATGAATCTCTAACTCAAAATAATTTGGAAATTTTCGTAATTTTTCAGTATTTTGTCGATATTTGAACTTTAAATGCTTATAAAAAAAAATTGTGACTGTGGATTTTTAATTTTTTTCATCTGCCTTTGAAACAACATACTAGGATCCTTCTATTAAACGTTCAAGCTTTTTTAACCAACAAATAAAATTTTATTGATATTTATAGAAAAAAAAACTAAAAAAAATTGAAACTGAACATGTCCGTAAAGAGCTCAAAATAGGTCAAAATATTTGGAAAATGTTATGATGTATAGAAAATGCTAATATAAACATTCAGTCAAATTTTCATGTACCTACGGTCATTTGTTTAAGAGTTGCATCAAAAACCAAAATCAATTTTCTCAAAAACAGATTTTGCGTAAAAATTCCCGTTTTTCCTTAATTTTTCTTTTGTTTTTCACGGCGCTTTTGAAAACTACTGGGAAATTTTTACTTTTGACCTCTCCAAAGTACCAACTAGATTCACTTTCTTATCAGAAAAGATACTGTTGAAGAAAATCTAAGCATTTTTACTGTCCTAAAAGGTGATGACAGACACAAAAAAAAACACACATCATTATAAAATCAATACATTCATCGTTTCACTCAGAATCTAAAAAGTTGAGCGTAAATGCCCAATAATTTTTTATAAGAGTCTAAAGTTAAAATGTTGACGAAATTCATTAAAATCACGAAAATTAACAAATTATTTCGAGTTAGAAATTAATATAAATGTTCTATTTATATCTAAGTTTTGAAAATGTATTACAAGGTTCTCTTTGGCAAAAAAAAACTTTACCGTAGTCAAATAAAATTTTTACGAGCGTTTGAAATGAGATCTTGGATATTCACCGTAAATTAACAAATTCTCTACCTACTACGATTTTAATGATTTAAATATTAAGTGTTTATTCATTATTTCCAATACTTGATAAAACTTTCAAAATATTAAATATTTTGACTCGTTTTTAGCTGTTTACGGACATATTAAATTTTAAATTTTTTTGTTTTTTTTATACTATTTTATTTGTTTGGTCAAAAGCTTTAAAATTTAATACAACTATACAAGGCTCCTGGTATATTGTTACAACAGCAGTTGAAAAATATTTAAAATATATATGTACGTTTTTTTATATGCATTTAACTCAAATTTTGAACTTATCAAATGTTGACGAATATTATCAAATTGAAAATGTACAAATTATTTAGTAGTTAAGAGTAGTTTAAGATATACGAACAATTAACAATTTTAAAATACTCATACCTCGCTTTAAAATTAAAATATAATAAAAAGCTTATGTGATTGCCTAGATAATATTCTTACATCTAAATTTGATTATAGGTCAATACACTCTAATTTTTAAATAAACAGAGCTAAACGTGATCGGTTGAGCATAAGACTTGCATTTTACGCACTTGAAAGACGGAGACCACACATGAGAGTGTGGCGTCCTAATAACACATCCAGTATACTATTATAGTGACTCTAGACACCTAGTGTACAGCAAAGCTAGGATGGAAAACGTTTTTAAAAAACGTTATTAAACGGAAAAAAACAAAAACCGAAAACAATTAATAAAACGAAAACGAAAAAAATCAAAAAACGAAAACAATTAATAAAGCAAAAACAAAAAAACAACTGAAAAACGATAACAAAAAATCCCAAAAACTGAAAGAAATTTAATAACGAAATCAAAAACGAAAACTAAAATAAATTATCGTATTATACATTATTAAATTATAACATGAAAAAAATTCACTTTTCTTTACTTTTTAATCTTTAACTTTAAAATATTTTAATTTGAAATCAGAAATTTTGAATTTTCTAATTTTTTTATAAATTATAATTTTGATTTAAAATTTAAATATTAAGAATAATTTATTTTTATTTTTTTATTTTTCAAGTGCATTTCTGTATTGCGCGTTACTATTATATCTTAAAAGTTAAAAGTTATAAGTTATAAGAATATAATATATTCTGTATATAATATATATTATACAATATATACAAAATATATAATATATATTGTTTCCAATTAACGTTTTTGATAATATTGTTTTTTATATATATATGTATATATAATAATTAATTTTAATTTTCAACTTTTAAGGGCATTTCTATATTGCGCATTACTATTATAACTTAAAAGTTAAAAGTTATAAGAATATAATATTAAAAAAAAATATATTATCAAAAACGTTATTTGGAAACAATAGGAAAATAACGTAATGATCAAAAACGTTTAAAAACGTTAAACAAAAACAATATTTTTTAAATCAATAAACACAAACGGAAACCAAAAAATTAAAAACGTTTTCCATCCCTCAGCAAAGCGTTACCCATTTACCCGCTTTTAATATCTGAGTTTTTAGATACTTCCCAAAATTGGACTCCATAAGAACCCGTAGAAGGAAATGAGTAGTTTCATGGAATATTTAAATAAAAAATAATGATTTTTAGTTATTTTGTTGTATTTTATAGAATACTAATAGTAGGGACTTGAAACTTTTTATCTTAACGTACATTATTATTTTCTATAGACAGTAAAATATTAAAAATATTTAGACTAATATTATAAGCTATTTATACCTTGAATTTATTCATACTGATCTACAGTACGTCTTTAATGAATTATAAGCTATAAGTAAATAATTAAATTACTAATATTAAACCTTATATTCTTTAGCTGTAGGTAGTATATGTATAGGTTGATTTCACCAGTAAAGTAATTTAATGACTTTAGGAGGGAAGATATAAAGTAAGGTTGACTAATAAAAAGAGCTTCATGATATGAAGAATATAGTAATGAACTAGGTTATCTATTAACTTCAAGAAAATTATGTCATAAGATACATTATTTTTCAATAGGTCATCTCCAAGATATTGGTGGAAAATATTATTCTATCATAAAAAATATAAATTTATAAATATGAATATATAATTTATTTTACCTGAAGCATCTTTCAGTAATTTGCTGCAAACAGTATTTTCTGCATTAAGAGCTATATCAAGTGCTGTAAACCCGTTAGAGTCTTGCAATATTAAATTTGCATTGTGATTTAAAAGTGTTTGGATGTTTTTCGGACATCCAATGTGTGCACTTATATGTAATGCTGTCTGTAATAATGAAAACAATATATTCGTTTTAAATAAGTAAATATTAATTTAATATAATGTTAGTTAATAAAATGTTATGCTTTTATTTACATTATAAGTAATCTATTTATAAATTATAAAACTTTTTAATGTAATGGTACTTTAAAAAGTATTATACACAATATAATAATTATTACAAACCCTGGACTCGCCACGAGGACCACATGGTGTATCTACAAGAGCTAAAATCAAAAAAATATAAAATTAATTTCCACTAAATAACCAACAGTAACCATCAAATAATGAAATATTACCACCAGCATTGAGTAATATTTCCAGACAACCAGAACCTTCGTTTGAACATGCTGCATGAAGAGCAGTGCGTCCCCATGAATCACGGCTGTTTATGAACTTTTTATGCTCGTCATCTTTGAGGAGGTCTGTCAAGAAGTCTACATTGTCCCACAATGCAACCTACACAATTCAGATTATGCTTAAAAAATAAAAATGGGGGTAGGTATCGACAGTGAGGCCTCGCAAATTGTCTATGTCAGCATACCTGGTGTAACAGTCGACCAGGAAAATCCTCGTCTTCGGCCATAATTTTGAGACGCTGGTGGAAAATATGGAACCCCTCACAGTGAACATCTTCCGAATCGACATATTTTATCGAATAGTTTACCTCGGAAAAGAGGCATTTTATTATTTACATTTACATCACAGGTTCATTCACACACACACCTGTGCAAACATAAAATCAACAAACACAGTAAACCTCTAGTACGAAATACTAGAGTTCATAATATTATATTATTAAATTATTGAATATTATTCTGAAATCGTGAAAAAATTGAAATAATCTGTTATCAACATACTGTATTACTGTAATCGCATTATCAATAAGTCGAAATGAATGAAGTTATGTTCGGTTTCATTGGATTATGTTTTACTATAATATCTTGATACATAGCTACGAGTTATAGTGAGTTACGACCGTCGACCTGAAACTTTGAAGGATTCTCCATTAGTTATTGTTAAATATTAATTATTTTTAACCTATTAAAAAACGAGAGCGAAATACGTCCCATCCTATCAGCATTAATCAGCCTGCTGCTGCCCTTGGGCTTGAACTCTTATCGTTCCGTTCAGACCGTTCAATTGGTATTTACTATTAAATTACTATTTTACTGGTTAGTGGGTACATTCCTTTTTTCACTCATTGTTAAATATTTGTATATTTCGTTTTACTAATTGTATATGTAAGTAGCCAAGTTTTTCAGAGAAAAAAATCAAAAAGCTTGCAAAATGAACGGTTCGTTGGTATTAAGAAAACACAGTCTTAAGGTGAGTAACACATTTTATTTTAATACATGATTTGTACAGAAATCCAAATAGGTAACACACTTTGTACCGGTTTATTTAACCTACAGAAGGTCAAATCTAACATAGAATTAAATAAAATAATTATTTATAGGTACCTAATACCTATTAGTTTCATACTTTAAATTTTTTTAGATTATTATTATGACCAAGTATTTGAGTTTACTCCTAGGTTTAAATGTTCAATTAACGCTAAAGTGAAACCAATATTGTAGTAATAGTTTAATCTTGCGTCATCAATATTGAATAATATTGTCAATTTTTTTTTTCTAATTAATCTATTTTTTTTATTTTTATAAAAAACTTCTAATTCCCACTAAATAACTAATTAAATGTGATGTATAATTTTATCATTTGTTCTATCTCTTC
Organism: Acyrthosiphon pisum; assembly: GCF_005508785.2. Taxonomy (NCBI): domain Eukaryota; kingdom Metazoa; phylum Arthropoda; class Insecta; order Hemiptera; family Aphididae; genus Acyrthosiphon; species Acyrthosiphon pisum. The sequence continues at coordinate 78,931,489 of NC_042495.1, read as the reverse complement.
ATTTAAACTAAATAATGAAAACCAATTATGAAATATTGGTTAAATATTAGGTAGTGTATTAATATTAAATAATGAACAATACCTATAAATTATTTTAAGTGCCTATCTATAAGTAACTTAAAAATGTTGAAAGAAAACAATAAGTACCTACTTGAATTGCCGTTAATATATTAACGACATATGCATTTCAATTTTTTTTTCTAAAAAAATATTTGATAGATATGTACCTATCATAATTTTATAATATTTAATATTTTTGCATTCAAATTCTAAGTACACAATTTGAATTACCTTACAGAATATGTCAATCAGGATTTTTGTAAAATGTATAATACATTTATCAGTGGTATATTATCCAATGTACAATGAGTTCAATAACTTAGTGATATCTATTATTGGATTCAACTATTAAGTTATAAATTGTCAACGTCTGTATATTATGATCAACTAAAAAGTATTTTAAATTGTATATAATAAATATTGTATACCTTATCCTAAACCTATAATATTCATTGTACAGAGTACCTACATAAATACATATTGGGTACATTAAGGGAATTTGATATTGTGGTTTTCTGTTTTTCTCTAACACACGCGCGCATACTATTTTAGATGTGTTTTTTGCCAAACATACCAATTGATCTAATGCAGCGATAATAATTCTTAAAACAGATTTTAATTTGTCGTCAAGTCTACTTGAAATCGACTTTCCCTTTTTTGATATTATCCCCCAAATTCTTAAAAATGTCATATTCAAAAAGAGTACTTAAAAATGCTGGTATTTCAATTTTTGGAGAAGTTAAAATCAAAAAATTAAAAATGTGGGAAAGTCTATTTCAAGTAGACTTGACGACAAATTCAAATCTGTTTTCAGAAATCTTATCGCTTCAATAGATCAATTGGAATATTTGACAAAAAACACGTCTAAAATACTATGTCGCGCGTGTGTTAGACAAAAAAAGAAAATCACGGTATCGAACCCCCTTAATTGCCTATTTTAATACTAATTGGTTACCTGGTTGGTACCTAATATAACAAACTACCCTTAAAATTCAGTAGGTAACTTATCCATTGTAAAAATGTGACTTGTCAATAAATGTTTTAAGTTTATGATTTCTTTTATGAATATATAGATTTTTGAAATTGATTGTTATCAAATCTAACAGCATACAGTTTAAAATACTGAACAAAAATTTGCTATGTCACACATTTAGAAGACAGAAATAACAAATGCATCTTATTGATGATTTGAATAATTCAAAACATCAGTGACTAGGATTAAAATTAAAATTTGATTTCAAAATGATATTTCATAGAATGAAATATAATTATTTACCAAGTACTCCTTATATATCTATTAATCACATTTCTTATCTTCATCATATTATTGAATAAAACAAAAATAACTTTTTTACAATTTTTTGGGCTATGAGCATTGAGCCGGTCATATGTTAGTTATCTTTTGATTGTGTGCTATTATTATTTATCATTATTTTAGAATTTCATAAACATAACATTTTAGCATAGAATGTTTTTATATGTTGGATTAACCTAGATATTTAACAGATTTTTATTTTTATTTTGTACAATATTTTTACATTAATTTTGTTGTTCTTTACAGAATGTGTTATCCATCTTTGAGAGTCGTTTGTTTTCAAGCACACCAGAAGCCACTTTTGAAACTAAGGTATAGAGACATTTTATGTTTAGATTGAAATAAGTTGATATTTTCACCAAAAATATTATTATGTATACCATATCATTTTTTAGCCATTTAAGTTGCATAAACTTGAAAATGGTCCGAGTACAACCGTCACATTGTCTTCAGAAGATGCTATTAAATATTATAAACAAATGCAAACTATTCGACGAATAGAAACAGCTGCAGGTAATTTGTACAAGGAAAAAATAGTTCGAGGTTTTTGTCATCTCTACTCTGGACAGGTAAATTAATAATTTGTTAAAAATGTCCGATTGAAACAATATGTTAACAATAGTTTTCATGCTATATTGCTATCTAATGTATATTGTTTGCTGATTTAAAACCATACAACATAGTTGTTTAAATAATAAGTATTTATCTGTATAAAATTTGTTTCTAGGAAGCATGTGCTGTAGGAATGAAAGCCATGTTCCGTGATACAGATTCAATAATTACAGCATATCGTGCTCACGGTTGGACATATCTTATGGGTGTGGACCCTTTTAATGTATTATCAGAATTAACTGGGCGTAAAAGTGGAAATGCTCGTGGTAAAGGTGGTTCTATGCATATGTATGCTAAAAACTTTTATGGAGGCAACGGAATTGTTGGAGCACAGGTAAATTCATTATTCTGTTTTTCATACTGTTAAAATTTAAGTAATATTTATATTTATATTTTCTAATAAAAAAAACTTTTAATTGTAATTGTATACACTCTATTTAATAATTATTTAATTTTTAGGTACCACTTGGTGCTGGAATAGCATTAGCTGCTAAATATTTAGGTACCGGTGGTGTGTGCTTTACCTTGTATGGTGATGGAGCTGCCAATCAAGGACAAGTATTTGAGGCTTACAATATGTCAAAATTGTGGGATATACCTGTTGTGTATGTTTGTGAAAATAATGGCTATGGCATGGGAACTAGCTCTGAACGTGCATCTGCTAGTGTAGCATATTATACACGAGGAGATTATATTCCTGGTATCTGGGTGGACGGTATGGATGTTTTGGCTGTCAGAGAAGCTGCTCGTTTTGCCATAGATTATTGTACTAGTGGTAAAGGACCACTAGTTTTGGAAACAGCAACTTACCGATACTCTGGACACTCTATGTCTGACCCAGGAACATCTTATAGAACTCGTGATGAAATTCAAGAAGTGCGACAAACAAGAGATCCAATAACATCTTTCAAAGAAAAAATCATAGGAGCTAATTTAGTTAATATTGATGAATTAAAGGTAAATATATTAATCTAAACTTAAGTAGGTATTAAATAAATAATTTGTCTGTAAAGCAATTTCTTCATTTTTATTAGAGTTGTCATTACTACCTATCAGTATACCAGCTGTACCACCATTTTTTTCAACATCTTGTTTATTATTATTTTTTTAAACTATAGTGTTGTAGTATACTAAAACTCATGTAAACAATATATGTCCATAATATTTGATAATAATAATAAATTTATTATTGTTTAGCAAATTGATAAAGAAATTAAAGCTCAAAT
>NC_042495.1:78926334-78927533 GCF_005508785.2 Acyrthosiphon pisum | reverse complement strand
AAAATATAAGTCCATTTATATATCATAATTTTTTTTATTAGTTATGTTTGTGTATGGAATAGATGCTCTGAGCCCTAACGTGCTTTATTATTAAATTTTACAGTTTCACTTTTAGTACAAGGGAAAAAATATATTTTTGTTGGACAATAAAAATGTTAAATATTTGTTTACCTGAAAAACTTCTGATGATATTTTAAATTTAAATGTACCTATATTAGAGCAATAAACCGTTGTATTTGTTAATCAATAATTAATGCAGTAATTATTAATAGTAGAGTAATATTTATTTTTTTAAATAATGTGTTCGTTTTAGTGGTGTACTGATAGGGTGGCATGACGGGCAATGAATGCGGCACGGGCTCATGACTTTAGGGGCCCTTCAGGAAATGTCACGAATCCAAAAAATAGATCACCATTATTACAAAATTAAAATATTTTCTATATTTTATAAAGTATAATATACAATCTATTTCTTTAGGGACAATAAGAATATGTGGTATTTAAAAAAATATTTAAATGAAAACATGAAGGGAGGAATCACCTAGTGGTTAAACTACCCTTACTTGATAATTTTTTTTTTTTTTTAATGTATATAGCGACTTTAATTACTCATTGAGAAGATCTCTACACCATTTCCTTCTGAGCCTCCTGGGAGGGTTCCCAGGATTTGAGAAGGTGGCAAGGTTTGAAATGAGGGGGTTGGTATAAGAAGGGAGTTTTGAGTGGAAACGTTTGTAAAAGGTTACTGCTTCTTCGTGGACTGTTTTAATTTTTTTGATCGTAAATTAATCGAGTGAATATCCAATGATGTTAAAATTTGAACTTCAAACGCTCATAAAAATTTAATTTGACTTTCCGGTAAACATTTTTTTTTTGATAAAGGTAGACAAACTTGTATTAAATTATCAAATCTTAGATAGTTAGATTTAAAAATAAAATTTTTTATGAATTTCTAACTCAAAATAATTTGCACATTTTCGTGATTTTTTCGTAATTAGGTCAAAATTCGAACTAAATGCTTATAAAAAAAAATTGTGACTATTTACTTGGTGATTCTTTTATCAAACAACTCATTATTTCAAAAAGTGTAAATTTTTTTGAAAATATTTTTTTACATAGTTTCAAGTTACTTATAAAAAAACGTTTTTATTAAAAAATTATATTTTTAAATATTTTTAATCCTAATAATTTTTTAAGTT
>NC_042495.1:78920583-78926234 GCF_005508785.2 Acyrthosiphon pisum | reverse complement strand
CGCCCCAAATTTGATTTTCATGTATCAAAATACTAAGAAAAATATTCTGCTTTGGAATATAAAATTAAAACCCTATGTTGTCATTCAAAAAAGTAAAAAACTTAAAAAATTATTAGGATTAAAAATATTTAAAAATATAATTTTTTAATAAAAACGTTTTTTTATAAGCAACTTGAAACTATGTAAAAAAATATTTTCAAAAAAATTTACACTTTTTGAAATAATGAGTGTTGTTTGATAAAAGAATAATCACCCGGTATATATTTTTCAACTGCTATTATAAAAATATATGAAGAGCCTCGTATTAAATTTCAAGCTTGTTGACTCAACGAATAAAATTAATAATTAATAAAAAATGAATGACTCTAAACAGCTGTAATAACTAATAAGTGGTTTTCTGTTCGGCAAATAAAGACAATATGGGGGAATATAACTCCTAACCTCCCTTCCCCCCCTGAGCACGCTACTGTACCTATAAGTATTAATACTTTTGAGCTATCTATATCCGTGCTAGTATATATTTAATGTGTAAAAGTGTAAAAGTTGATCAGCCCTCCCCGAAAAAAAATCCTGGCTACGCCACTGATGTATACCTATGTATATATTGCAAATATTGAAAAATTATGTGTTTTAGTATTTATACTAACATAAAAACCTATATAGTATATAGCTACCTAATAGCTACCTACCTATTTTTTAATATGCGTATGGGGAAAACCATAATGCAGTGTCATTAACGAGTGACAACTAAGAATTATTTTTTTCACGACTAGGTTTTATGACGCACGCGTACCTTTCTATATTAACTAAAAAAATATAACGACTAACCTTGATACTTTTTAAAACATTGTAAACTATATAGGTAAGCTTAACGAGTTATTTGATATAGGTACTTACTTTACCTCACGAAGTTACTTTTCATCACGATATAAAGTTAATAATGTTTTTTATAGATTCTGAGCAGAGCAATGTTTTGTATTGGTACAATGTAATGTATTGTATTGGTCTTACGAAGTCACAATGATGACATCGTAGGTTTTTAATTTGCAATGTAATACAGATTCATTTACAAATGTTTTCGAAGTTGGAAAATCAAACGAAGAAATGATAAAATGACGAAACGTACCTATTCGTGCAGCTAGGTGGTTATATAGATAACGACGGGCTGTTTTCAAACAGAGGTTGAACAATGCTGTACCGCCTGTACCTAACTATATAGTTGTTACTTGTTGTCTATCGTAGTTACCTATAATTGTTAGGTGTAGTAACACAGATCTCACTCACATTCACATTTCCCTCTCAGACCTAAGTCATAAAATAAAATTATTCAATTTTTAAGCTATTTATAGGTATCTAATTAATTGGAAATACATTTTAAAAAAGGTGGAGTACTGAATTTGAATGTGTTTGAAAAAATTGTCACTATTTTGTATAACGGAACTTATACCAAAAAAACCGAAAAAAATTAGTCAAAAAAGTAGTTTTTTGTTATTTTTATCGAGGATACCATGATGTTTTAAAAAATCAATTGTTTTCGGTTTATTCGGTATAACTTCCGTAATAAAAAAGAGTGAACATTCAAACACATATTTTGGAAAAAAAAAAATTTGAAAAATGAGCTTGGGCCGTAAACTAGATTTGCTCCCCCACTTGTCCACCTTTTAGATTCTGAGTGGAGCGATGAATGTATTGATTTTACAATGATGTGTGTTTTATTTTTCTAATATATAATTTTTTTAAATTTTTTTTGTGTCTACATGTAGGGGAGAGTTAGTAAATGCGGGTCACCTAAGGGAATACTCTTATATCTTACCAAATATAACTCCGAAACTTAAATCGATTCTCAATATTGATTTATAAACTTATAGGCTACAACATACTTGAATTTGAGATTTTTTAAAGTATTTTTCATATTTTGTTTTAATTTTTTAAAAAAAAACTACAAATGACCGGTATTACCGTCCTTGTTTGAAAATCGAAATACATGTAAATAAATAGATAGAAAATATAATTTTGTTAATCATTTTGTAAAAATGAATTTTGTTCCCAAATTAATAGGAAATTTTATTTTAGAAACAAAAATACAACTTCAGTCAAACAGAAAGCAGTCTGCCATGGTATTACAGGTGCGCTTGTCCGCGGCGGACAGCGGTCTGGTTGTATTATTGTACAGTATCCGCGCGGACAGACCGCTTTGCGTTTGACTGAGCCATTAAACCTTTAATTTTAAATCAACTGTCAAAACCGGTCACTTATATAATTTTGAGTGATTGGTATTGCCCGATCAGTTTTGACCGGTATTGGCCGAATATAAATAATTTTTAAATACGTTGTATCTAAATAAATAAATTAACCAACCGTTTTATAACTGTAAACATCTTAAGCTACATAACATTTAGTATAAACAGGTTAATAAATAAATTTTAATACAATGAAATAAAAACTTACCAATATTTTTTTCGAATAGTAAAATAATATGTAGGCAAATTTCGAAAAAAGGAAAACAAACAATTCCGTTATCAGTAATTAACATTATATGGCGGGAACAATATAAGATATAACAATATCGCCCTATACAATATAAGAAATCAGCTGCACGATGAAACAGATTTTTATTAATCTTTATTAGTCTTTCAGATTACCTGTATGACCGGTATTTGCCTCTGACCGACATTTGCCCACTCTCCCCTACACTATAAGTAGTCGAAATAATGCTTTGGTTTTAAACTTAGAATCTTGTTCGATGGGAAAGTGAATATAGTTAGTGCACTGGGGATGTCAAAATTCCCAGCAGAATTTAAAAAGCACAGGGAAAAACAAATATAAAATAACATAAGAAAAACGGGCTTTCGACAAAATTGATTTTTCTGTTTTTGGTGTAACTCTAAAACAAATGATCGTGGATACATGAAATTTTCACTGAATATATTACCATTTTCTATACACCATAAAATTTTCAAAATATTTTGATTTGTTTTGAGCTGTTTACGGACATTTTTAATATCAAATTTTTTTACTATTTTTTCTATAAATGTCAATAACATTTTATTCGTTTAAAGCTTGAAAATGTAATACAAGGCTTCTATAATAATATATTGTTACAACGGCAGTTTAAAAATACAGTCACAATTTTTTTTTTTATAAGCATTTAAAGCATTAATTTTTACAACAGTTATCAAATTGAAAATTTTAAAATGATTTTGTAGTCAAAAATGTATAAAATGTGAAACAAGGTTCCACGTAAGTAGTGAATTCTATAACCAAAAAATACACATAAACACAATTTTTATAGTTAATTTAAGTTCATATTTGGACGAAATTCTATGTTAAATAACCAAGAATAACGATTTTAGTTATTTTATTGTAATTTAAAAATATTATTCGTATGGACTTCAAACATTTCAAGTATATTATTATTATGTACAACTGTACAAGTATTGAAATATGATAATATGCAAATAATATTAATTCAAATACCGTTTATGGTTATCGTATTTTTAATAATAACAATATACCTAAATATAATATAAAATTATATCCTAGAATGACAAACCGTCTCCGCTCAGAATGGTTTTTCGTATATGTACAATGATTTTATCTATACCAATCGTTAAATTAAAATTTAACACCATCTATTACAGTAATCCACTTGTAACCTACTGTACAGCAGAGCCGTGACACTCTCTTACCCGATTTTTATATTATTTACATTGCAATGTGTGAAATAAGAATAAGGAACGAAACTACAATTTATAGAAATCAATTTGGGTTTTTGCCAGAAAATCCATTGATGGAATTGATATTTCAATATTCGACACTTAGTTTATGATTTGTAAAAAGTACAGGAAGAAAAAAAGAAATTTGTGTACGGTGTTTGTAGATTTGAAGAAGACATATTATGATAGAGTTCTACTATGATAGAAACTAGAGAGGAATTGTGGTGAATGTTAAGAAAGAAAGGAGTAGATAGCTGATATATCCTAGTAGTGGTCCCTATGGTCTATAGGGTGTACCTATGTGAAAGTGGGAGAATATGTATGAAGAGTTAATGACAAGAGTGAAGAAGGTATCTGTTTATGCGAAAAAAACAGATTAATTGAGTGGTTATAAATTGCTCCCTTCAATACGTCAATCAATTGATATTTGACTAATAAAATCGGTTGATATATTATATGCGTATATAAATGTGTCAAAAAAATATAAAATATTTATTGATTTTCGATTATTATTTAAGTTTAATCACGGAATTAGTATCGATTTCAATTATTTTAAGACAGTTTGAAAATGTGACATCTATCGGATTTAGGAATCAATCGAATTATTCACAATCTAAATCAGTGGGAACAGTGGCGGGCTGAACTTCAACTTTAAATGACGCATTTTCATAATTATGTACTTACCACCACCACCACCACCACCATCCTATTTTTACTTATAACGAAGTTATGATATTAATAAAATGTGATCAAAAGAGCCAAGAGGTCAGGCTTTAGCATGTAATTCTGCGCCACAGTCACGAAGTGACACCACCCCCTTTGATAAGTTGACGCAACTGCGTCAAAATTGAACGCTTCTGCTCGCCACTGAGTGGGAATATACGTAAAAATATTCATAAAACCTTTCTTTAACGGGATCCGTTTAGGAACCAACGAACAATGGATGAGCCGTTTGGGTTACACCTTTAAATAGTATGATATTAATTGTTTTGCCATTGTTTGATTTTAGTATTAGTAATAAATTACTCATTAGTATTGGTACTATAATCTAACTTTATGTTTTACGGTAGCCGAATAGGTATTTTTAGTGGTTTTGATTATTATGGATATAATTTATAGTGATAATCCTATTGTTTTTTTAGTATTTTTTTCTTTCTTATATTGAAACATAATTTATTTCACCGGCAATATTATTATTAGTTATTACCATAGACTTCTATACTATACACTAGTTAAGTAATTCCTATAATATAACTTACATTGTTATCCATGAAGCTAATAAGGTGACGGCCATTATTTTGTCGGTTGGCAAAACATTTCATTTATTGTACAAATTGTATTAAGAATAAAATTGGTTTTAATGGTAAAATAAAATAATAAATGTAAAATATTTTTTTTATTTTTTTAAACAACAGGTCAGTATAATGGAAATAATAAAATACAATACAACATAAATCATAATTAATCTTATTTAGGGGAGACCTGCAAAGCCCTGCAGGGCAAAGCGCATAGGTTAACTTTATGTGTCAAAAAATGGTGTCCAAACTATTATTTTAAGAACTATGTTTTAATATAATCATAAATTGACTTCTCAAATTCATTATTTAACCATTCAAAAAATTTAATAAGCACTCAATTAATAAAAAAATGAAAAATTTTTAAAAATGGAATTTTATTCACTTTGCCCGGATACCAGGGCAAAGTGAAAACATATGTTGGGCAAAGTGGTAAACAATGAGACAAATAAATAATTTATGTTACTCCATTTAATAATTGTATAATATGCATGTGAACACATATTAATAAATTTACTCACAATAAAAAAAAAAAATTTTTAAATATTATGTATTTTAATTTTTCAACACATAAAATATAAAATTCTTCTTGGTAAAATAAAAACCAAATAAAAAATTATTTTTTCATATTACAATATAA
>NC_042495.1:78903429-78918706 GCF_005508785.2 Acyrthosiphon pisum | reverse complement strand
TCCATTTAATTAATTGTATAATATGAATGCGAACACATATTAATAAATTTACTTACAATAAAAAAAAAACATTTTTAAATATTATGTATTTTAATTTTTCAAAATAAAAAATTATTTTTTCATATTACAATTTATATAAACACGAAATATGACATTTTCAGATATTCTTCATTAAATAAAAATAAAATATTTCCTAAAAAGATGATATTTCCACTTTGCCCAGATTGATTTTTTCTTAAATAAACATTATTCTTTTTAAGTATACGTGATTTAGGAACTTGTGTTTAATAGCTATATAAACTTAATATAATTATGAACATAATAAACTAAGTTTAAAAAAGTTAATTTATAAATATTATTAAAAAAACCTTAAATTCTTATCATGTATTTTTTTAAGAAATTTAACTATTTTCGTATAAACGCTTTTATGGTGAATGTAAACTAGTGAATGATCATCTAAATCATCATCCCAGCAAATACGATACACATTGATGCCAACTTATATGATCATTATTATTTAATCACCAATATTCAAAAAGTTATTAACATTATTCACTTTACCCAGCTATCCGCTTTACCCTGGTCTCCCCTACCATATATAATACCATACAATTGCCAACCGACCTTTGAGGCTTCAACTGGTAGCGGGAGTTACTTATCTAGAGAGTAGTACACTACACGGTCTTTTAGAATATAGGTATACTAGTAAAATATTATAGTGGTTTGTGGTCATTACTCATAAGGTATAATATATAATATAATGGGTTTATTGTATCTATATGTTTTGAGAAAAAACTATAATAAATTAAAATTGTCTTATTGTTTTACATGCAATTATGAGATATTAATAAAACTATTATCTGTGCTACTCAGTGGCGTATCCAGAATTTTTTTTCGTTAGAGTTTATAATCATAGACTTAGTTAATATAGGTCTATAAATTATAATCTATGGTTATAATTCATTTTTGACAAATTTCATCTGAAAATAATGTATCAATGATAACGTTGTTATCATTTAACAATTTTCGTATCGAGAGGTATACATCATTGACCTACTATAATATGTCAATGGGTTACATAATAATCGGAGTTAAGCTTGGAATTGTTTTCAAAATGCTAAAATGTATCATTGTTTATCAATCAAGATTTAAGAATACCTATTCAATAGTAGGTTAACCTACCTGATGTCTTGTATATACGATTCATATTATTCAACTCTATATTATCTTTTAGCAAGTTTAGTGAACGGAAACCAGTTAATCTTAATACTTCCTAACACTCTTTTTTAGAATTCAACATTCAGATGTTTATCTTAATAATCGTTTCACTTTTTATAATAATAATATCTTAAGATTTATCAATCACCATCACTTTTTCATAAGACGATTTCGAGTTTTGACTACAAATTCTAGGCCATTTGGTAAAAGTGTGGGATTCCCATATTTACCAAGATCAGTTGGCTGAACCTAGGTTTTACCGGTGTCTGTAATAGTACTGATACATATTATTATATTACACAGACATACCTACTACAGTTCAACAGCTGTAGTACCTATAGTAGTACTATATAGTATACTATAATAGTACCTGTATAATATTGTTTATGTAAGTATATTATGTTTTTTTTTTTTAAAAACAACCAACGTTAAAATAAATATTAGGTACCTTAATAATTATTTCCCTTGTAAACCGTATAATGGGTTCATATTATCGTATTATTCATGTTTATATATAAACAATTAATAACGGAATGACAGGGGAGATAAATTTATCGTAAATATTATCTGTGTTTGTTTTTAATAATAATCACAAATTTGCATATGGAGCATATAATCAAAATTTCCATCTCATTTTTGTATTAAATATAGCCATAAGGTATGGTAGCTCGTCAAGAATATATTAATAAATTCAAATTCATGATATTTGTAGTTTGCACTCGCCTACCTCAAGATCACGATCGTATTATTATTACGTCATTGGAAAAACATGGAACTCTTTGCATCGCTGTATTACAAATTATTTACATACATGCATGAACTATGGTCTATGAGTATGATTGTTTTCATACAAATTCTACTTAACTATTTAATATTATACATGACGTGAATCAGCTATTTGTTTTCGTTACTCATTATATACGTTCGAATTTCTGTAGAAATTGAATCAACTTTTTGATGTACATTACAAAACTAATTAAACCATGATTAATAAATGTATAATCACCTTTTCTGAAGTTCTAGGTATATCTTTCTACAAGCATACAAATATGTGTTTGATAAAATATAGTACATTATAGTATCTATTATACATTATTCATATACCTACATTAAATATTTTATAATAATTAGGTATATAGAATATATACATATAATGCATGCATATTATGTCTTTTAATGATAGGTATATAATGTATACTTATTACTCTAAATCAATTTTCTAAATTTTAATAAGTTTGTAAAACAAACTGAAATATTTTTAATCTAACTATTAATACTAACCAAACGTGAACAGATCTAGAAGTTGTGTTCTGAGTATTTAAGTATAAAATCTTAATGATAAATCTTCCCCCAACTTGTCGAGTTTTTCCTCCTCACCGCTTTCATCCTATCATATCCATGTATTTTTATTTACTTACAACTTAATAATACACTATTAATTTGTTAGAATTTAAATGTGCAAATCTTTAAACACTTAAAATTTGAAATAGGTACTTGGGCATAATTTTCAAAGTAGGAAATATTATAATGAAACTTCCGTATAAGTGTATGATGAACTTCCATTTAACGACATTTTCGGTTAAGGAAATAATTTTGAGAACCACAATCAAATTAAAACCAAATTTATGTAACTATATTTAATTAAATTCGCTATATATAATAATAATTGTTTTCCTTTTATCAAATAATAGTGGGGGATTCAGCTGCATACGCCCTGTGGCTTCACCTATTAAACCTAACTTATCACAATTCTACAATAATTGTATTACTTGATTAAAAGCGTAATATTCAAGTTGGCCGATTATTAATTAATGAGTTTATTTTTCAAAATAACTTTAATTAGGTACCTATATCTATTTAATTAAAGTAGGTAAGCATTAAGCAATAGACTAATTTGAATAATCTCAATAATATCAAGTAATTAATTAAAATACTATAATATATATTTATTTTCTCAAATACATATTATTATATAACATAATTTTATCACTCGCTGTTAATTATTTGATTGCAGTTTTAATTATTATACTATAAATAACACTATTGTACATTATTGTATCATTTGTATCTGTGTTATATTATATTATAGAAAATAATATATGGGCTCTGGACTCAGTTTCCCCAGAAATTTCAGAACTCAGGAATATTGTTTTTTTAATAGGTATTATTAAATAATATATTAACTATTAGATTATAATTGATATTTTTATATAAATGGTAATATTTTTCAAGAGAATAATAATTAATAGGAATGTGTTACTTATATTGTTTTGTACTAATAGTAATTTTGTAAAATAGTTTTGTCTTTTGTCTTTTTTTATTTTTTAGATTTATAACAGATTTATAATAATATACAGACTTGGGTGGAATGTGGAAACAAGGTAAGGGATATGGCACGTTCTCAGAAGAAATAAGTTTAAATTACCTCATTTACGGATGGTAAATTTATATAATCAAAATAGGTAGTAAATTCATTTGTTTAGATAATAAATAAATTCACGTCCCAGTACCTATACCAAAATATATTTATCTCGTAAATATATTTTTTTATTATTTTTAAACAATTGGTTAAGCGAGGAAGCATTACTATTATGTTTTTCCTATGACGTTTGTCATGTTCATATACATAATAATAGTACTTATAATATAATTTATTTTAATAGGGTATTCTTGTATTCAATGCGCCGTGTTTATTGACGAGTTAAGATCACTCCAACTGTAATATTGTAATACATTAGGTATATACCTAGGTACTGGATTTATAACTCGATAACCGTATAGGAGGGGATTTGAGACCTACCCACCTGCCTACCTACCATTCCAGAAAATAATAACGTATAAAATATTCTGTTTGCTAAACATCAGTTCACAAATTCTTAAAACACGTCAGTGGTCATTGTTTACCGATTAGTATTACTTGCGTCGCAGTAAACAGTTGTTGCATTGAAGAAGTGTACCTATAATAACTTCCCGATATTTTTCAAAAATCGACACACAATACTCAAATATTTATTGTTCATTTAGAGGATTTTCTGAGCCAATCTGCAGAAAAATGGTAAATATCTTTTTATTTTGAAAATACATCACAAAATATAGCTGTAAATGTTCAATATTATTATATTCGATTTAGATGAGTTAAGAAAGGAATATTAATAACTGAATAAAATGAATCGTCGTTATTTTAAACAAACAAAATACCAACCATTGTAAACTCTCGGGTTTAATGTTTTGATGGGACCCGGGATTCAAGCCCTCGGGATTTTACCAAAAAGTTAATGAACCCTTTTAAACGAATTGCGTCTCAGACGCAATTCATGTTATTGTTTTACCTACAGTTAATTATTATAAGTTCCTGATGTGATATTGCCATAATATAGGTAGGTCAGGCAGAATATAATATCATAATATAAATCATAAATCATAATCACAATTATTATTTAATTTCTTTAAATAGTATTCTTTCTCATATTAGTTTTCTGGGTATCAATGTTTTCTTTGACTTCTTATCAATATTATAGAATCGGTTTAAAAGCTCCTAAATATTTGTATGTGTGGGAGAGGAGAATCAGAAGAACATCAAATATTAATAGATTTAAAATTTATTATTATTATTTTTGTTAAAAAATATAAATTAAAAATAAATGTTGAAACCATTGGGAACCACTAAAAAAAATGGGTAAGCTCAAAAAGGTTCGTATACCTGTTTTGGTCCTCAATTCGTGTGTGTTCATTATAATATGGTATTTTAAACGACTTTTACTATTAAATCTTTTAAGGAGTAGTTGAAAAGTAGAAGTTTATATTAAAATTAGAAGCGTAGGTATAAATAAAGCCAGAAAATGAATTTTAATTCGAAAGAATTATATTCTTAGTAAAATTTAAAATACTAAGGAGGGAAAACACCAGATTTGAATTTGTACAATTTGTATCGCATTATTAAGAAAAATAATTGTATTTTTAAGTGATTGAAAAAAAATAAATAATAATTTGACTAATTGTATGTACGTATTTTTTGTAATTATCTATATTTGTATATTTAATCAAAAAAAAAAAAAATGTTAAAACTATGTAGGGAGGTACTTACTGTAATTAATAAAATGTTATAACATATTCGTATATTTTTGTATTATACATTTACTTGCTGTACTTAATAACATTTTATAACATATTCGTATATTTTTGTGTTATACATTTATGGCCCAATCCCCAGGTAGGTACCTAATAAAATATAAACAAATAGTGTGGCCCTATTTCCGAACAATACGATTTGATATGCGCATAAACAGTTATAATTTATCTAAGAGATTCAAAGGTTAGTATTTTAATTAGGTAAATGTTATTTTTAAATTGTTATTTATCTATTTATTTTCAAATAAGTACCAACTTAATGAATATTACAGAACAATAATAAATACAGTTGTCAGATGAAGAAATTAGTTTCGAATATATTATATCGTACCTATACGACACATATGCAGCTCAATGTTTGAGTGAAGATAAATATTGAAATGTAGAGCAACCCTTTTATTTTTTAGTCTATTATAATATGCTCATCCTCACTGCTAAATTTGAATTTAACGAAAAGAAAAAACTTAATAAAACCGTTCGATTTCCATATATTGCATCTCATTATAATATAGTAATTAGTCATTTATTAGAATTGGCCGGTATGAGTTGCACGGGCCTATAACATCATGAACTATAAAAATATACAAACTATTAATTATATATTACATTATTTTTATATAGGTACATTACATTTTAATTTCTAGCTTAATTTTGTACAGCTAGCAAACTAAAAAAAAAAAAAAGATTCAAATGTTGAAATAATCAATTTGAAACTTTTCAGTTGTAATGCATTAGTTACAGTTTTGGAGTCATAAGGATAATGAAAACTTTTTAAAAATCATCCAAACATTTATTTGCAATATGTAAAATATAACTTTCACATATGAAGAAAAATTATAATGAAACATAAAGTATAAAAAACAATTTGGGTTTAGTTCAGTTCGTTTCCTCGTAGTGACCTTGGATAATGTTATAGTAGTTGTGTGAATATTGGAACGCACTTGAACGGGTCATCATTATAGGGTCAACAGAATATGCGGTGTACGATGCAAGTTCATAGTAGGTACCTATATAGATACTCTGTATAAAATACTTAGCAGTAATGTTGGTATTTGTTGTCGAACCGGTTATAATTTCTGCTATAGTAATTTATTAACATATCATCACGCGAATTTATTTTACACTCTTATGATTTCCGTGGTCTGTAATACCAGTACAGTTATAGCGTACCTAACTGAAATATTTAAATAGGTGAGCAATAATTTTAATATAAAATATATAGGTAGGTAGGTAGTATGTACATGATTTAGCTGTTTTGAAAACCTATAACACTAATATTATAGTACTATATTATATTATAATATTATACTGGAGACAGAAATAAAAACATTGCTTAGTTTATGACATATTTAACTCTTTCAATTAAAAATGATATTGCGTACTTTGGGCAAGGGTCGATGCAGGGACAAATACAATAATTCAGTTAAATGAAAGTTGTCTGACTTTAATACTCCAGACCCTAACCAGTCCTGTTAGGACCTACATTATATGATATTTTTCTATTGTTGTTTTTAAAAAAATTTCAGAGTGTACTACGACTGTCGATCGTTTTTGCAGTATTAACTTGCATATGTGCCCAAAAGCCGTTTTATGCATCCAGCAATAATCAGTACCCAAGTGTCCTACCCCAAAATCTACCACCAAGTAATTCAGATGTGGGGAACAGGATTGGCGAAAACTCCACGCCTGACCCGTTCCTGGGTTCGGAAAAGCAGCCGATATACAACGTGGAAAAAGAACTGGTTGATAGAATATCAAGCCAGTATCCCAGAGACAAGCAGCCGTTTTGGTTTGTGAATGCCGCACAGCTGGACAGCATCAGGTATCAACAGCAACCGGTGGTACAACCAGCTATACAACCGGTGGTACAACCAGCTATACAACCGGTGGTACAACCGGCTGTACAACCAGCTGTACTACCGGCCGTACAACCGGCTGTACAACCGACGAGGCGTCAACAAGTAAATGTCCAACAACAACGGCGCAATTGACATTTTTCATCAAGAAAAGCGTCATGAGAGCGCTATATTATAAAATATATTCATCATATCATTATAACAAATCTTAACGTCTCTGAATATTAGAAACTGATTCAGGACGTAGTAAAATATAATAATAATAGGATTATATTATATTGTCAAAAGAGTTTATAACTTATCTAGACAGTTAGGTCTAGATTATATCGATTCATTTATCATTTAATGATGACTAATGATTAATGAATTACAAAAAAATGATTTCGATTCTAGTGTAACTTAAAATATTTACACTCATCCAAATACACAGTTTCATTGATCATTTTTAACTAACTAAATATGTAACTAACGTAATTAGGTAAATCTTTTTTTAATTTATGTGTTGTTTACAATTTAAAATATATTATGGAACTCAACTGATATACACTTTTCTTTTGAAAATACATTTTCAAATTAACAAATGTTTATTTCTCGGGAAAAATGTAAAATTATCAAATTCAAATAAATATTGTGACTTTGATTAGCTATAATATATATAATAAAATAAGACATTAGTAAATAGGACTAATGTCTAACAATTTTGTAACAACATCATTGTAAAAGTATTATTTAATAATTTATCTTTCTTGTATACCTATTAAATATATTTAGTATTTAATTTTTTACCTCAAGTAATAAATTATATTGTTTTATTTTGTATTGTATTTTTGTACTTCAGCAATACGAACGATACCTAAACGATATTAATGAGGGCTTGGAATACAAAAGAAAAAATGTGCACATTTTTATGATTTTGATGAATTAAAACTAAGTGCCTTAATAAAAAAACCAAATTTTCACTATAAAAGAGAAAAAAATTGAACGAAGAAATATCTTTATAATGTTATCAATATCACTTATATACGAAAAAAGTTATTAATTTTCTAATATCCATTGTTTGTATGTCTTTTATAAACTTGACTAATTGTTTTTTCAAATGTGATATCAAAAAAATAAAAACGATATCTTACAGTAAAAGTTAACACACAGGTGTAATAGCAAAATCAACTTTATTTGTTCAAATGGGTACTACTATATTTTTAATGGATTTTGGTAAAGATTCTGGCTAGTTAATTATGGTCCTCTTAAGTCAAGAAAATATGCATTTATATTTTTAATTTAAATAATTGGTATACGTTTAATATACTAGAGCCATATAATTTTTTCTTCTAGTAGTTACCATTTGAAAAAATAAAGTTAATTTTGCTATTGGTACACTCAAGTGTTTAAAAATTTTGAAATTGTTATAAAAAAATTGCATGTAAAAAATAAAGAAATACTTCTTTTTTCGTTTTAACGAAATTCTATGTCACCGATCTATAATCGTTAAAAAACCCCGCGTACAATGACATAAGATGCACCCAGTATATCAAACCCCTTCAAAGTGAATGTGGGCCGTTCACAATAATATGTCAGGTGTATGTGCAAGGCCGACCTCAAAAATTGTTCTCAGGGGGGAGGGCAAGTAAAAAATAATACACTTACCATAAATTCTGTTTTTATACCACATCCTAAAAAAAATTTACAATTTTGTGGCACCTTATCAGTTATCAGTCCTCCTTATCGCCCTTTAAGACTGCTATATAAAATGCAATAAAATGCTTTACAAATTAGGTATTATCTAAATAAGCGAGGGGGGGGGGCCGTGGCCGATGTACAACACTTGGTACTGGAATATTAAAAAATAAAAAAGGTCCACCTTAGCGTTGAAAAATATGGTGTTGTTTGAAATTATTTAACAGAACCTATTTAGTGTGGAGTGACCCTCGTCAATCCTGAATCCGTAAACAATAATATTACTATAATTAACTAGTAATGACTACTTATGAATGATTCAATTTAAATGTTTTGAATAATAATAGTCATTACCTACTGCGATTACTTATTGATTCATATTAAAGATAATTTAAGTTAATTAAGTGTTCATTAATTTATATTTTTTTAAATTAAAATTAAATATATTCCATTATAGCTATAAATTATAATAAATTATTTATTATAATAATAGTAAGTTGTACAAATTATGAAAGTGAACTTGGGTATCATATTCAATACATTTTGTACAAAATAAAACATTTTTGAAAATTTGTCTAAAAGAACGTATACAGTTGGTGTGTTCAATTTAAAACAATTAGTATACGGTGCTCTCAAAAATCAAAATATAAAAAAAAATAGAGCTCCATTCTCCTGCAGCGCTTCTTCTACCTAATTTAAGCACTACCGGGCACTACTACGGGTACTTGCTTGTTTTAATTCAGACATGTAAAATACCTATGAACTATGAAGTTATATGAAAAAAAAACTCCAATTATTTGTGACTGGTACGATTATTTTATTGTTATCTAATTAGTTATAATCATTTATTTTTGTATAGTTACAATATTCTAAAGCGTATTAATAGATTTTTTATCTAAGCACAAAAGAGGATCGGACTGGATAACAATGAGGCGTATACAAATTAGCGCATCATACATATTGGATACATACGCATTGGAAAATGTATCAAAACACCCAAGCACATTAATATATTACTACTTCTGCCTAATGTTTTATTATTATGGTTTTAACCGTATCAGGTGTACATTATATAATTTAGATATTGATGGTATTGAGTATAACTAAATCGTCTGAAACTCTGAAGAGATTGCGTCAAAGTTAAAGCAGAATAAAAACGAAATGCTGTGAATATTATTTGTGCTTACAAACAGCCGACAGGGGTATGCAATAGGTACGCCACTGCGTAGTATTTAATCTAAGACTTTTATATACTGTCCATATTTGTCCCCTCTCGAAGAACCTTTGAAAGAACTCATAATACATTTGAAATTTCTTCGGAATAGTTATACATTTTATAGTTTTATATTATTTTTAATTTTGTTATCAGAGATACTGATTAAATAATTTTAACTTTGTTAGTACCTATTAGTTAGGTGTTAGATTTATACGTCATTTTATGAAGATTTAAAAGTTGTAAACGGTTTTTTTTTAAAACAGGTAATAATGGCCTAAGATAAAGATATTGAACAAGTCCAAAATCGGTAAAATAGGATTTAATCTTTAGCTGATAAATATATTATTTTTTACCTACTAACAAACTTTATACTATAATAGTTTAATGACAATAAATTGTGATTTTATTAGGTACTCAGATTTTTTTTAAAACAGAAAGGGCCCAATTGTTTGTAATGTATAACTATGTATAACTAAAATAAAGTCTGAGCTCATCTATGTTATGTTGCATACTATTATTGGTAATAGGTATATTATGTTAATTAGTTTAGACATTGGACCTAAATATTGTTATTAAGTAGGTTATATATTAATATATTATTTAGCAATCTATATAAGTACTATGCTCCTAAATCGTAAATTATTCATAGATATGAAATATCGGGTATTTATGTGGTACCTATTATCGTTAAATGGGTGCGAGCACTGTGGACCGTATATTGTAGTCTTTAATAATATTATAAACCGACTCATCTTTACTCGGAATACCTACTAATGTATTATGCCACCTAAATCCAATCCGGTCCTATTAAAAGAAACATACTCGATAAGAATTGTATTATTTTGTATGCGGATAGTATAAACAACAAGAAACATTCGAATAATAATAGTAATAACATTGATACCTATTTAAGAATAAATTGCATAAGTTAAGTTTAAAAGTTTGAACACACAACAAATAAATAACTACTATAGTCTATAGAATACAGATACTATAGGTACATACAAATTGTATAAACTATTTCAATATAGTAACACTATTATATTCTAACTACTTAACTAGGAGGTATATTGTAAATATTAACAAAACAATAAATAGGTAGGTAATATAACAACGAAGAGAGTGAATAAATATTTTATACATAATTTATTATTTAGTACGATTTACCTTTTAAGAGTAAATGTACAAAATAACATTATTGTAGTAGGTAGGTAATACATTTTTTAAATCGTAATTTGATAAAAATTTAATAACATTTAAACATAATAGTGAATAATAAGTATACTTATCTATAGGTATTTAATAACAATAATAACTTATTTCAATTTCACAAAAACTATTTCCAATAGTATAAATTATTTTATAAGTAATTCTAATGATATGTAAATGTCATACAATTGATATGTATCAAGTTAACAAAATTGTTGATTAAATTTAGGAATGATCTTATTCTGATATAATTTAATGATTAATGATATGTAATTCTCAAACAATTTATATGTATAACAAGTTAACATAATTCTTATTAAATTATAAGGATGATCTTATTGTAATAAAATGTAGTTAATGATATGTAAATTTCAAACAATTGATATGTATTAAGTTAACATAATTATGAATTAATCACGGAAAGTATGAATGATATTGTAAAGATATCTATACTTAAATTAAATTGATATATATATATATATATATATATATATATATATTTTTTTTTTTTTGAAAACTTAGTCAAAACAATATTAGTCTCAACGATTACAGAAAATTTAATTGATATATTAAGTACAATTTTATGTGAAGATAACTGTATCTACTACTCAAGGTAAATATTTTAAGTGTAACTGTTGATCACTACAGTGTGGATATTCTCATAAATATTAAACCTTGGTATTGTTCAGGAATGCAATTGCTGCTAAACTATTTGAGCTAGTGGTACTAAATAGTAAATATATATATATAAAAAAATAACAAATAACATTAGATAAATAGCAATAATATGACTAGGTAGTTAGTGTCTTAACTATATTATAATGAATATAGGTAGCTTAAAATATTTAACGTAAATAATAATATTAAACATGTAGTCGTCAACAATAATATAATTTTAAATTTAATATTAAAACAAAATTATATCAGACTACTATAAACGTTTTAAAAAAATTATTTATAAATTTGTTTTTTTAAATACCTACATTATGAGAATCCATTTTCTTAATTTCATATTTTAATATTGGTTTTTAATAATTCAATCATGCCTAAAATCACTTGAAACATCACAAGTCCACAAATAGTAACGATACAGTATAATTAATATAACGAATAAAAATAAATTTTAAAGTTATAAGTTTTAAAAAAGCTGTAACATTATAAATAAATAAATAAAACAATAACAATTAGTGCTTATAAACTTTAGGTTAGTTTTTGACGTGGTAGAATATGAATAAATTTATAACGACGCAATGCACTGTAATGCATTCGATAAATGGTTTAGTGTTTGGTAACTAAAAATTTCAAAGTGTAAAGTACAATTGTACAAATATAATATTGAACTTATTTTATCACTCAAAGATATGTATGTGGTACTAAAGATAAGATGAGAAAATTCCAAAAACGGATGCGAACAATATGAACAACGTTGTCTTAATTTCTTTTCATGTATATCATTTTCTGCATTGTCATCAAACTTTGTTCTAGAGCTACAGTAAAAGCATTGTTGTTTGTGGTTTTAGATGATTTGAACGAAGATACACAGAATACCAAAGAATTGCTTTGGGGATTATAGGAAACGCCATAACCGTCCGGCACAACTGGTCCATAGCCCATGAAACTGTCCGTGGAAGTTAATAGCTACAATAAATAAAACACAAAACAATAGGTACATTAGATTATAGTAGGCAACTAGATAAAACCCAAACACATAAATGAAATATGTATCCTACATACAAATATGGGCAACAAACAAATTATAAAATATGTAAAATTTATATTTATGACATATAATATAATGACTATATTGCGTAATATAATATTATTTGCACCTCTTAAAAAATAATTGACATTTTTCGTATAGAGTATACTAAGCACAAAAAATACGAGTAAATTAGGTAGTAAAAAACAAATAATACCTATGCTTTGTTGGTTGGGTATTGCAATAATCAATAGTTATCACTTATCATTAATATGCGACTGATTTTATTATTTAGGTTCTGGAGTTAATCCATAAATTAATTTGTGTTGTACGTAAAATAATATTTTGTTTTATGTAATTTAGCCATTTATTGTAGGTAGGATATGATTAGGTGTGTTTCATATATGTAAGTCATCTAAGCAATGTAAACTACTGACGAATTGCAAACAAATATTGAAATGTATGGCACACCCAATTTTAATAAAATCGATTTGGGTTATTGTATTGTAATAACCCATTTTTTATGAAGTATTACTTATTTCAATTGATGATAAATCATTTTAAATATTATGAACATTTCCTAGCTAAATATATTATAATACAATATATCAGTTACTTTGACAATATTTGTTTTGAATTATTAAAGCTTAAGATTTTAAATCTGTAACACATATTGATTTCAAGTTAATTTTTATGTTATTCTACTGATACTTGTATAATAATGAACACTTTTCAAAAACCTAATCCCTAAAACTAATGTGGTTAGAACCTATCTTATAACAGAGATGTACTGAAGGAATTAGTTTTGGCGAAAAAAAATAGCTTTACGTTTATTATTTGTAGGGGGTAGATACATTATAGTTACATTTTGTATCATAAATGATATTGTCATTCTAATGGGTGCTTAATTAATTAATATTTCTCACTTTCGATTCCACAGCACACGTATGACGTATACATTATCAATTACAACTAACATATTATATAGGTCTGAAAAATGTAAAACAATTTACTTGACTTGTTGATAATGAAAAATGATTGGCAATTCTAAATGAATCGTCTTCAAATACTGGACACGATATGGCATTTTCTCTTGCTGCTTGTCTCAATCCCAATAAGTGAGAGTCTATTCCCATACCGAGAATATTGTCTATCATGATGTCAGTTTGTTTTTTTACTGCAGTTTCGAAAAGTTGAAGTTTTTCGTTCTAAAATATATATCATGTACAATAGTTAAGTTTAAAACGATATATTTGATTAAATTCTGAACACTTTTTTTCAGAATTTAGTTTTAAAATAGGTATGTGTATTTTTAAATATTCCGTGTGTCCATGAAAACAGGGTAGGTACACAGAAAAAGTAAAGTTGTTGCGAATGCACAAAATACTTGAGTTAAACAATTGTAAGTCATAGGAATTTATGATCCAATATTTTATATCCTGCAAACAGAATTCTAAAATATTTTTATGATAGGTACTGACTATACTGAGTAATATAAGTAGCTGAGTTATAAAGTGTACCCTGTTTTTGTAGACACATGGTTTAAATGCAATGCCGGTTTTATCTCTAAACATGGTTGTCAACATTAAACGATGATCCTAAACATTATAACCTGAACAATTTCACTATTTCTCTTAATTAATCTGAAGGTCGTATGCTTTTTTTTTATGTTTAAATATCAAAGTAGGTTATCGAATTATAAGAGAAAAAATATAACATTTTAAAATATAACTTATGACTCGTTATGCGAGTTATGTTACGACAGCATTTTAGATTCTGAGTGGAACGATGAATGTATTGATTTTATTGATGTGTGTTTTTTTATTTTTTTTATTTTTTTTGTGTCTGTGTACAC
Organism: Acyrthosiphon pisum; assembly: GCF_005508785.2. Lineage (NCBI taxonomy): Eukaryota > Metazoa > Arthropoda > Insecta > Hemiptera > Aphididae > Acyrthosiphon > Acyrthosiphon pisum. The sequence continues at coordinate 78,903,851 of NC_042495.1, read as the reverse complement.
GATAAGTTGTTGAAATAATGCTACGATTTTCAACTTCAGTATCTTGTTCGATCAGAAAGTGAATATCGTTGGTGCATTGGGGTGATCAAAATTTAAATTTCCCAGTAGTTTTCAAAAGCGCCGGGAAAAACAAAAGAAAAATTAAGGAAAAACGGGAATTTTTACGCAAAATCTGTTTTCGAGAAATTGATTTTGGTTTTTGGTGTAACTTTAAAAAAAATGACCGTAGATACCGAGGTAGATACATGAAACTTTGACTGAATGTTTATCTTAGCATTTTCTATACACCATAACATTTTCAAAATATTTTGATTTATTTTGAGCTCTTTACGGACATTTTCATTTTCCATTTTTTTTTAGTTTTTTTTCTAAAAATATCAATAAAATTAAAATTTGTTGGATAAAAAAGCTTGAAAATTTTA
>NC_042495.1:78885576-78903379 GCF_005508785.2 Acyrthosiphon pisum | reverse complement strand
AACGAATAACTGCAGATACATGTAAATTTTGACTGAATGTTTATATTAGCATTTTCTATACGCCATAATATTTTGACTTATTTTGAGCTCTTTACGGACATTGTCAGTTTTCATTTTTTTTTAGTTTTTTTTTCTATAAATATCAATAAAGTTTTATCTGTTGGGTCAAAAAGTGTATAAATTTAATACAAAGCTCCTAATATATTGTTACAATATCAGTTGAAAAATATTAAAAATACATAGGCACAATTTTTTTTTATAAGCATTTAAAGATCAAATTTTAATTTGAAAAATTATTTTGTAGTTAAAAATTTATAAAATATTCAATTTTTGTATCTAAGAATTGAAAATTTAAAACAAGATTCCAAGTAAGTAATTAATTCTGTTACCAAAAAATCTAAAAAATACATTTACACAGTTTATTTTTATAGTCATTTTAAGTACAAATTTGGATGAAATTACATATTAAAAACCTAGGATAACTATTTTAGTTATTTTGTTGTGATTGTATAATATTATTCGTGGGTACTTGAAACTTCTAAAGTATACTATTATATATCTATGATAGTACCACGGTTTTTTGTTGATGTATAACGCGTTAAAGGTACCTAATAGATATTATGATATGATTAATTTGGAATTTATTATAGGTACCTATTATAGGTCAATTTTTTTTTAATACCATAGATAAGTATATATATGTCTAATACATAGACTGATATACCGTCTCCGCTAAGAATCGTTTTTCTTATACAGTGATATCATATCATTGAATTCAAATTTAATACTGTCCATTATACAGTGACCCACTTCTAACCTACTGTACAGCAGAGTGACATCTACTTACCCACCTTTTTTTTTATTAAACCTTAATTATCTTCATTTAAATTAACAAAAAATGAAACGTTGACCGATACCATTTATTTATAAATAAAATTAAGTAAAATAATATTGTATATAGTTCTGCTTTTAGATTTATCAAGAATGAGATAATACCTATGCAGCTATGTTGTATGACAATTCCTAATCCGGTTACTATTGTTGAATGACAACTGAAACATGATTGTTGGATGTTGGTCGATATAAGTCTAATATTGGAATAGTAGGTATTAAAAAAGCAAGGATTGGTTAAAAAAAAGAAAATCTGGACTCGAAGTCTAGGTTTCTATAGTCCAGTAGAAAGTTAAATTCCTGGAGTTATTACTATTAATAATATTGTACTTGTCTCAACACAAGTTATATATTTTATTATTATGGACAAAACAATTTATCTTGTGTCTCTTTTTCTGGATTAGTAATTAGTACATTTGTTCAGAAATTCTAATATTTCAATTACATTTTGTAAAAATTTTATTTTATATCCCACACATATTTAATGTGTTTATGCATTATACAGTAGCTTAACTAGGTGCCTACCTAAGTAAACTTGATATAGTTAAATATATTTTTTATTATACTTCTATTTAATAATAATAGTTCATTTAAACTAAACTAATATAGGTAACATAGCAGTGCAATACATATAAGTTTATAAGAGTTTCTTACATTAGTTGATTAGGTACTTTTCTCTTTAAGAAAACTTGATGCTTATTTAATAAGAATATACATTCATATTAATTAAAATGTTAATAGTAACCATTACTGTTTTATTATGACTAGTAAAAAAATAGACTTAGGTATCTTTTAAAATTTTAAATAAAAATATATTTTTTGAAATGAAGGCAATGTTACTAAATGTACTTATAGCTATATTATATATATACTATATTCAAATAGTATAGTGTACAATGTAATTATTAAAACTGAACATCGGTTACCTATATAATATATTTTTTTTTATTCAAATGTTAGCATAAATTAATGTATCAATAATTAATAGTGAGTAGGTAAGTAGGTTTATACTAATTATTGATATTGGTAATAATTATGATATCTTTAGTTTTATCACTTATATAAATGTTTATGCGTTTAAAAACAGTAAAATAATAAATTTGTCTTGCATTGCACGGATATTTTAAAATTGTAATCTAATATCCATGATATTGGGCCATACGGTACCTAATTTTACCCTTTATTAGTGTTGTATTAGCTATATTACAACGGTTGTGCTTATATGAAGTTTGATATTTGGTGATGTCATCAGAAGAAAGTTCTTCTCTGTCTTTACCCCCCCCCCCCTCCCTCTTTCTCCTCGACAATCTCTCACCAACCCACATATACTCATACAGACTACACCCGGCATTGCAGCGTTTCAGTAGATTATTATTACATCAGTCACTGTATAGTATATCTTCTTTGTGCCTAATATGCCAGTTTCGGTGACGGCAGACTGATTCATTGCCTTAGCCCATTCCAGTGCTTCCACAGTCGCCGCTCGTATGCAATCCACTCTACCCAATCGGAAACGTCTGGTGGAGGCGCTCTCATACGTAGCCACCAGTTTACCGTGCAGCCTGTAAACATAGAATCAATTGCAAGGTGGGTGATTAATTAAATTTAGAGATTACCACAATTTTACAGTTTTATAATTTTATATATTTACGATTTTATAAAATTAATATTTTAAATAAACAAGTGAGCACAAGTCTATTGTTTGTTATGATTTCGATAAAGAAAAATAGATTTATTAGCCAAAATTATGATGCATAGTTGAAAAGCTGTTTTCTGTTATATACTTACTTATGATAAGCTAATTGCATTGCAAGTTGTATGTAGACATCTGGACTGATCTTACAAGATTTTATGAATTCTTTTCCGTATTGAGTGAATCGGAATACATGGAAGTTTAAATCTTTGACTAATCTAAATATTTAGTAAACAAATATTAAAAAACGTATTACATTTTAAGCATTTGTAGTAAAAAAGCTTATTTTTAATTCTATATATATAACATGTACAACATAGTCTGTTGTATATTATTATTATTAATTAGTGAATTAATAAAATAAGCACGATATATAAATGTTTGTTAGAATATTGTTCGAAATAATGCTTTTTAATAAATTTAACATTTATAACATATTTCGCAGGTATGTACCATTTTCTTTATTTAATAATTATTTCATTCCAATAGTCGATAGGTTTTGATATAACCATACCCGATACGAAACAGAATATAATATTATTTGTTTCTGTCTTCTGAACAGCCCCTACTGAAAATAATGATTTGTTTAATAATTAATAATTTATTAGGGCGACGGAGTGGCCGAGTGGACTACGGTGTCGGTTCCGACGCGTACTGTCGCCGGTTCGAATCTCGACCACGGGCGGCTTTTCTCTCTAGGCAGGCAACTGTCTAGAGAGAGAGGCCGCCATACCCCGACCTGGCATGGCAGAAACGTTCGGCCTACGGGTGCCCAATTTGAAATTCTGCCAAAACCAAACACACGTGTTTACCAATCTACAAACCTACCAACCTCCCCTACAAATAAATAAACAAACAGCTAATGGCCATAGTTGCCGGGATTGATGATAAAAAAAAAAAAAAGATAATTTATTGTCAGCAGAAATTTAAAAATATACTCGTCACAGGCTCATACCTGCACAGGGACATTTGAAATATTGAGCGATACAAGTGAAAAAAGTATGAGTCTCACAATATTTATTTATTTTTTATTATTTTTGTGAACATTTATTTATCTATTTTTTTATTGAATTATTTATAGTGCTCAGAAACTTTTATACTGTCCCTATATCTCTATGCAAAAAAAAAAATGAGTGAATATAGTTATTACCATATCATGTTGAATGTACATAGAACTATAGTTCTACGAATTTAAACATGGGTCTTAAAATAATATGTTATTTTATTTTACTGTGGAAGACGTATATATTAATAAATAATAATCAACTTCATAAAATAATAATATCTTACTTGTCCAAAACAGTAGAAGCATCAGCTATGTGTTTTATGAGTTCATTATTAACACTCCATATGAGTTTTTCTGGTTTTTCTGTTGATGTCATTATATCTATTGATTGTTCGTTTAAGTCTTTAGTACTTTTAATCAATTTTTCCATTAATTCAATAACTGCAATTCCTTCAGATGGTGAATGTTCGTAACATAATCCATTTGCACCGTCTCTTCCAACGACCAACTGTATAGATAAAAGTATTTACAAAAATATATATTTTCAATTGTATAAGTTATTAGTATGTATTGTTTACTTGTATAGTCTTGTCAAACCAGCGGTTGCCAGAACAGTACTCACTACCTCCACCGTGGATCATTTGATGCATCATGTTTGTCTCGTCTCTGTCATTCGATAGTCTATAGCCTTTTGCACCTACTTTACACGTGGAATTAAATTCCAGACCAAGTGGTTCCAAATCGTAATTGATGAAAAATAAGCAACGCTCGATTAATGCTAAATTATTGCGATTAGATGCACTTTTCATCAACAACTCCCTGCTATGCGCCCAGTCGTCTCTCTTTTGCGATGTTAAAATGCCCACCGAATATGTACCCGCAGTGCCAGCGGTTTTTTTAGCGTCCATTATAATGTTCAGTAGTTTTGTTACAATTTCTTCTTCAGTTATGGGAGTTGCGTCTTCACCCGAAGTTAATCGCAACACATAAAACTTGAGACAATTAAGCACTCACTTAGTAAACAAAAACTATGTTTTACTTTAGACAACAATACAACATACCTGTGACTTGCAAGCAACTATAATGTGAGGTCTTGATAATGTCAAATCTGATTCGAAGTCTACGAGTCGATCCTTAACTAATCCTGGTTCCCTATATGATTTCATTAGTCTATAATACTGTGCCATGCATAACGGTTGTCCTTTTTCTCTGGATGCAGCTTTTTCTACAGGTAGTTCTCGTCTACACAACATTTTTGTTTTAAGAATAAATTGACAATAAAATTAGCAATTAGGTATTTCATTATTCTATTAAAATCTATATTAGGTATTATGAAAACAATATTTACTTGTCCAATATTCGTTTGAAATTCATCATTTCAACTACAAATCTAGCTGAAAATTTGGCCATCTGCGTCTCTGCTGATAGATTTGGTAGTGGTGGAAATACCATTCCGGGATTGGAATTAACTGGCAACGAAGATTGGTTGCACAGATACATATCGTGAAGCCACCAATCATACACCTAAAAGAAACTTTTATTATGTTAATTTTAAATTACTTAATATTATTATTATTTTTAAAAATAATGATGTCACACATTAATAATTTCTATCGGTCAAATAAAAATGAATACAAGTTATTAAATTAACTGGACAATGATTTGGAATAAATAGTATGTAATGCCATTGAATGCAACTAATGCAAGTAGATTCCGTTAGTTTCATGTAGCTCACTATGTAAGCTTGCCAGTTTTTTCTATTGGTTATATTATATACCTGCATTACACTATTTACACATGTTATACTTAGCAAACGTTTTTAATGTGCATTCAAAGTTAGGAAATTTGTCCAACTCACACTAAAAAAATATAACATTTATATTCATAAAAAATTGGGCTTTTAGAATTAAGTAAAAATGTGTTTCAATAATACAATTATTATGATCACACGGCGTTCTAAATAGGCTTTTTAGGTACATCATTGTCGGTGGTTCGTTTCCCGACATCTTAAAAGTTATAATATTATTATGTAAGTTTGTTAAAAAATAATAAAATGCTAATTAAAATTGATACTTACTATAAATGAGTATTATTATAAGTATGGAGAAATTAGTTTAATATATAATGTCGTTTACGATTGAATACAATTTCAAATAATAGCTGGGAGTGCAATAATCAGCAACATATGGTTTTATTTTAATGACAAAACAGCATCTAAATTAAACTATAATTTATAAATAAACAATTATTTATTGATTTATAAGATAGTTGTATTAAAATGTATAAAGAATCTAGCAAGTTACTGTGCAAAATTGTATCATGAATTAATCATGTTTCTAATTGCTCTTATTCGTATTTTTTTAATGTTCTTTTTAAGGTGAATTGTATTGACGTATATTTTAATTTTTAGTATTTTTCACTACAGTGGTTAGTACATTAAGTTTTGTAAATTGTAAACTAACATTAATTTAATGAAACCTAACCGAAATTAAAATTTTTTTGTTCTTTATTATTTATTAAAAACTAAATAGCATCACATATCAAAATAACTTATACTTCAAAACTATGATTAGAATTGTGGTAAAATTTAATTTATCTCATTCACATTATATATAAATATATAATATTATAAAAGACATAATAATAGTATGAACTGTTTTTATTTAAATATCATAATAGACTTTTAAGTAAACATTTTACTTTTCACTATTCTTATTGGTTTACAATGATGTATAACTGTATAAGTGTTGTATGTCACTAGCAGTTTTTTTAAACTTTAATTTTTTTGTGAAATGAAAGTAGTTGGAAAAATAAAAGTATTAATGAATTTTGTAAATAATAGTTTACAATAATTATACTATAGATCTAAGCATACATAACCAAATAAATTACTACCTTTACATTTTAGTTTATTAAGATGTTTTACGAGAATTTCGATTTTTGTACAAAAGAATAAATATTTAAAACTTTATTAATAAATTAAATTTTGCTTTTGCGAAAATCAGCATTATACCAAATAATATATTTTTTAAAATTACCTACTTTAATTTTACCAATTGGCAGTTCTGAATTTTGATTTAGTTATATAGATATATATATAGTATATACATAATACCTATGCTTGATTATATATATTCGTGTATAATATAATATTATAATAGTTTTCAGGTAGGCAATCGTCATTCGTTTTATTGTTATGTATATTTAGTGATTATTATGTATATTTTAAAGAAACCAACGGGGAAAATATATTTTGACGGGAAAAAAAGAAGAAGGGTAATTTAGCAGCTATAATTCTTTGGAGGCCCTAGGGGCCGTTATATATATAGGAGCTATATAGACACGAGTAAAGGGGGTGTAATTCGTACGGTACCCACCCGGCGGCGGGGCTAACGCTATTCGGTCATTGGCAGTCGCATCGAGACTGCGTGCCTCCAGCGTGGGCGGTACAGTACATCCGTTCTTCACACACATAATATTATCTAACCTCAAAATATAAATAATAATAATAATAATAGTAGTAATAGTAATAATAATAATTTAAAGAAAACAATACAGTTATGATCGTTCCGGTAATACTTGTATAATAAATTGCGTGATAAACCTCGGTAATCTTTATTCACGACCAGTCGCCGTACAGCAAAATGCCGCGTGAATTATTCAAAACCAAACCCCGACAACGCCGCCGTACACTTTTGCAAGGGGTTGTTCATTTGTTTGGGTCAAAATAAAATCGAAATCAGAAAAAAAGATAAATTTTGCACGTTATATTGGGGATAAAGAGATCGAGAAAGAGACAAAAGAAATCGGTATGGATACATGCACTAGCTCACCTAGGTATCTAAATACGCAGATCTCGGGGATTACTCAAGTAGAAATGTATGTATATAATATATTGCAAACGTCGACACCAGGATCAACTAACCTTAAATCAAGTTATATCCATGCCTCAATGTGGGTGCCGGGTGAGAGTTTACGAAAAAACTACCCATAACTTATTGTATACGCGACACTTACACCGAATAGTGTAATAAGAGCTCGTAAAATTATCAATGTGCTCGATCTTCTATGCTCCACTTGTAGAAAGAACAAGGGATGCAGTTCGAATCGTGACTTATCACAATTTGGGTAAATGCAATACACTCGTATTTTTTGAGGCGCAAGGGAATATTATCACGAAGCCTATTTTAAGTGCCAGAATACGTTAGTTCATTCAGGTTTATAAATAACTTTAATTCATTGATATAGTGTGATAATTATTGATTATTTCATTTATAAATTATAATATTATTAGGTATATGCGTGTATACCTGTAATTTTCATGTTATAAAAAACATAGTGAATTTAAGAAATTCACTATAAATAATTTATTACTGTTAATATATATTTTTAAAAATATATATTCTATATTAAGTATTATGGTTAATTTATTATGACAACTAAAAATTATGAACAATTCTTGTTTTATTATAAATCACATTTCTCGTTGTATTACTTTCATAATATTATAACTTTAAAGCTTAATGATTAAATGGTTTGTTGGTTTATTTATACAGTTATGTTTGGAATATGTTGTATTTTGAAAGACAAATTGGTATAATATGATATAGAGTATAGACCAAATTTCTGTATGTTGTGGGCCTAACATTTTTTCTCGGAAGGTTATAAGAATCTTACTAGTAATAATTTGAATGCGTTCAAAGAAACATTACTGTATTAATTATTTAAACAGATCAAAAGCTTATAAAAAGTGCCCTGCTGCTAACGATTTTTAAGATTTCTTAGAAATAGGTACCTATATATAATATATAATTGATGTAAAATGATAATTTTTAGGGTGAAGTTAGACATTTTTAATTTAAAAATGTATTTTACCGCATTAAAATACTACAGTATTTATTTAAGGTTTTGAGTTTTAACTGACTTAAACTAAAAAATAAATTGTACATCCCAACACATATATTAATTTATTGAGAATTTTCACGAATTGAACATATCAACATAACCATCAGATAACTTTAATTGTGATATAAAAATAATGAGTTTATCAAGTTATCAACATAGGTAACATTGTTAAACCAATATTCAATGTCACTCAATATGAATTACTAATCTATGTGCAGAGTTTAATTTATAATAGTATTATTGATAATATTCAATAGTTATAGATTTTTATTTATAATTTAATATAATGGTAGGGTAATAAAATGCAAAAATGTATTAATAATTCCAGTATTTCTCCCTTGTGCTTAAAATTAATTTGATATCTTAACAAAAAATATTATTGTCATTAAATTATGACTTATAATATTATAAGTACAATCCAATATAAATTTGTATTAGAATTTCACATCGAATTTGGTTATAATGTTATTTTATTATTAAAACTTATTAAGTTGTCTTAGAAAATTCTAAATAAAAAAGTACATTAACGCATATGTTGTCTAATTTGAGCCTATATCGATATCATTCGAAAAAGTACAGAGTACACACAAATAAAAAATATGTAATATTATTTATATTTGTTTTCGTTTATTGAAAATAAGTAGTAACTTTTCTGTATATTATATTATTAATGTGTAAGTACATTTATATTTGTGACCACACAAGCACACGGGGTTTATGATCGTAGGTACATCCAATGTATGCACGTCATAAATACTGAACCTTGTTAGAGGAGGAGAGAGATACGTAATGTTTTTGATACATCATCGCCGGTTTGTGAATCATTTGTCACGATGACAGTGATATGAAGGGTTCGTTGTCTGCAGAACGCATGTTATATGCGTCCATTGCGTCCCACAATACCATGATATAATAATATTATGATAGGGTATGGTATATATTTTATTATATTATTTACGAACAGTAAAAGACGATGAGTAGAGGCCCGAAGGCTATATGACGTAAGCGTCAAAGATATTAATTAACATAATATAATTTGCGCCTAAATTAATAGGACATAAGCTCCAAAGATATTTATTAAAAAAAAATATAATTTTCACCTGTTATAATTTAAAAACACACTTATACTAAATATATTTGAAAACATTCAAAATCGTCGATAAGACATAATATATAATCGTAAAAATCTATATTTTTGTTCATTAAATAAAATTCATAAATCACCTTTATTCGTAATTATATTTTTGTCAAATTAATTTTCACTACGGAATAGATTACACGAATGCTTACTAAGTTTAGGTACTTACAATAAAATATTATAACACAATAACTCAGACGCTCTTTCATAGTCAGATAATACATTTGTTGATTAAGATTATACATTTATCGTTTTTGAACGATATGCCTAGTTTTGAATTTGATATCTGAAGTAAAGCACACTGCACATAGGTATCTGGGATTTTGGTGTTCTTATGCGATACGATTATTTTATTTCCTATCTTGTTTTTGCACTTAAGGCTTCCACCGGGTACGATAGAGACACAATATACGTCATTAAAACATAATTATATTTTTGTGCAATTTTCACCTTCGGGTTCGTATAGTATGATCGCTATATTATAATAATTGTACACGTACTATAATCTGCAAGATACCAACCTATCTACTTGTAAGCGCGTGTGTGACCAAATAATTATATTATTATACCTATAAATTACGAAAGCATCATTCGATTATTCGGATGTAGGAATCAAAACCGAAATTGATGTTTAACCAATCAGCGTTGTAGTGTGAATAAAATTCCCCGTTTATCTCGTTTTTAGAAGGGTTCTCGGCCCGCCGGGAAAACTCATCATAGAGACAGACTCGTCACGTTTCCTACTAATTGGATTTGCTCCCGGAACTGAAAAGTGTATCCCTCTCTGGCGCTCTCCCCAATTCGTGTATGAAAACTCCAGGGCGTTCGTTACTCCATTATTGTTCACGTGATCTGAGTTACATATATTTTTACTTTGATATGCTGTAAAATGATTTATACCCTTTTCGACTATCAACTGTTCCAAACCAGAAATATTAATAAAAAACCGTTTAGAATTTTTTATTTTATTATTATTATAAATTTAATATAATGATAATACCAATAACACAGTGACGTACCCAGGATTTCTAAAAGGTTAATACACGAGTGAACATCATACAACCACAGAATATATAACATTTCATCTATTCTGTAGCACCACAGTTGTATAAAATATTATCGTGTATTATTATGTACGTCCAACTTGGTCGGTTTGCACAGTAATGATCAGCGTAAACGGTAGTTGTGTATTTTTACTACCCCGGCTATAGATAATAAATAAAATAATTCTCTATTAATAATCATAACAATTTATATCGCCATATTATATTAATTACATAATATAAGCATATTATCATACGAACTGACGTATACCTATACTCATAAACATACTATTGTCTATGGGTGTACTGTTACAATAACAATATAAAAATAATACAGCCGATATGGGGTGCATCCCGGACATGGGTCCCTGCCCCCTGAATACGCCACTGCAATAACAGTAATAATAATATAATAATAATAATAATAATAATAACAATTCAACGGGACCTACTCGCATTAGGTTTTATATACGCATACTAAAAATATCGGTATTTTTGATTCAACGTACCCAATTGTCATGTTCTTCTCTGCGTTCGAGCAATATTTCTTGTAACATTGGACCAGGCCCACTCGTGAAGTCTGCCACTAGCTTTCTAGCATGTTCGTATTGTTTTTCATTTAATATTGGTTTCAGCGTTTCCAGATATAGTTTCGTAGTACGTTCCAACAAAGGCACTGGTAGTTTTGGTAGTTTTGTCTGAAAAATAAAAATGGATGAAGTAGGTACTTTAATAGTAATTAATAGTAATTAATAGTAATTAATAGTAATTTTCTACTGCGAGTTAAATATTTAAATCAATTTTAAATTTTTTTTATTTCTGTGTACGTATAAATTAAAATAATAATATTACTATATTTTTTAAATCCAATCTTTAATATTATGTTAAAATAAAATATTCTATGATTTAATTATTGTTGATCTGAAGCAAAATAATAATTATTAATTACATTTTCAGGTTAGTTTTATTAATACTATGTTAAATTTACTTAGATATATAGAGAGTCAGAGAGATATACTAATAATGCAATTATGTATTTTTATACGTTAATACCTAATATTATGATAAGTAGATAGGGCAGTTATAACAATATGGATGGTTTTTATCATAAATTGACATATTTTAACACCTTTCTTTTGTAGTAGGTATAAAAAAATTGTTTTTATTATTATGTTTTTTTACGTTAGTAACTATTATATTGTGCGTATGATCCACGTGTTCTTGGCCATAATTTGATTGTTTTTTGATACGGTTGAAGAATAAAGTAAGTTTAATTTTCTAGTCACTGTTATTTTTTTCTTCTGAATGTTTTCGTTTAATCATAAAACTCCCCAGGGCAGGTTTTTCCGCCGCAGCAGACTAATAGAAGACACGTGGTGGCGCATCCCACGGTAGCAAACAAAAAGCGCCTTCGTCAAACAAAGAGTCCATTCCCCAAAATAAATTCCATTAATTTTGATTACAAACACAGTAAAGTGTACAGGTTCAGGTAGACACCGTGTCATAAATCATATATTCCCAAATGATAGTTGAGAATAAATTGAATTACTCTAATAATATTCTTAATCATATTAAAAATGAAACATTCGTTTAATAAAATATTGCATATAATTGTTTTTTATTTGTGTACCTACTCTTTAATAAAGAATATTTATTCATTGATATATTAATTAAGTACCTACTAATACTTATCATTGCCGAGTAAAAATAATAATATAGTAGCTAGTATTTAACAATTATATTTTATTTGATATTATAATCTAATTAATTCTTAAGGATTTCAAATAAAAATCATGTGTTTCGATACAATCGAATGTGGAAATATTTAGTTGGTAACATTACGATAAATGAATAGGAATTGAATTATATAAAATTTAAAATATTTATACAGCGTGCCTCACAAATCACAACGTTTGTTATTATCGATGACTTTTTCGGATTCACTGTACTATACAAAGTAATTCACCAAGCATGCACAACTCATATTTTCCTTTAATAATGAATCTATTAAGATTCTGATCTTTGGAGTTTTTAAATATACTTTTAAAGACTATATTTTAAATTTCTTGAGGTATTTTGTAATAAGGAATGTCCTGTGGTTATACAAACTTCGATTTTTTTAATGAAAACCTCCCTTTTTACTTAGTAGATAATTTTTTCTCAGTTATTAAAATGTTTTTACTTAGGATATTAACTAATATTTTCAAATCACCATAGCTTTTATATTATCTTCCAAACCCATTATTATGGACCTATTATCTTTCCTACACAAAAAACTCAAAAAATACTTTATAGTTTGAATTTTGATTTTGATACAATAAATTTTTTCAATATTTTCACGATAATTTTATCTATTAAATAATGTATAGTAGAAAAGGGGAGTTTTCATTTGAAAAAAAAGAACCTTTTAACTCCACAAGACATTCCTTAAGTAATAAAAAAATATCTAGAATTTTAATATACAACAGGTATCAAACTATGATTAACAAATCCAAAAATCATATTTTTAATAACTGCATTAAGAAAAAGGTAGTGAGCATATTTGGAGAATCATCCTATATAAACCATTTTTCTTTTAGAAATATATTTCTAATGTGATGTGATTTACTATATTGTTTTAGAATTTAAAATTTGTACTACAATATAGAATCATGTCAAAGTGAACAACTCGAAATTAGTTCTTGATGTTTTTACAAATTTATTTTATCTGTACCTATAACTTACATTGACTTACGAATTCCTGTCACTCATTTACAACAATGATTTACCCAATATGCTAACTAGGTGTCTAGGTACTACAAAGAATAGGTACATTTTTAACGTAGCATTTAAAACTTTATAAGTACCTATATGTACAAAAAGTAGTTAAGTCAGAAATTATTTAAGACATACAAATTGCTATTTATATATTCATAAATTTTCATTACATTGTATATTGTCTAGTAAAATATTTCCTTAATAAGTTTGAACATGTTTGAATGTAAGTCATTCACCACTTTTTAAAATATATATTTTTTTATCTAAATATTTATACATTTAAAGTAACTCTTTAAAGAATTTACAAAATTCTATGAATATTTTAATACAATAGTATCATATTATACTGTAGCCAGTGTTTAAATTGGAAAAATGTAATAAAGGGACGTAGAAATTCATATAAAAAATAGCGTTATTATACTTGTTCTATGTCATAATATTATAGGTACCTATGCAGTTCGTATAACTCATATAAACACATGAATATGATATGCTTATATTTTATGAAAAAATGTAAAGAGAGAAATCTCATATCTAATAAATTTTATTGGTCATTGAAAAATGAAAACATATAAAAAAATTGTTTTCACCTAAATTTAATAACTAATTTGAACTACCTATTAATAAATGTTAACGTTATAGGTATTATACATCGTTACAAACTATTTACACATAATTCAGACAAAAATCTTTTTTTTAATTTTTAACTTTATAGTTTCTTACGAAAAATATACTTATTGTACAAAAATAATATGTACCTATAAATCGTATATGACAAATTAAAATAATAATAAAACAAAATAGTAGGTATCTTAATTCAAGATACATATTATATAATATTGTGATCTATTTTCAATCATCATACATATTCTATTTTTAATATTGTGTTAATAATAAAAAGTAAATACATTTTAATAAAAATGTTATTTTTAAGATTTTTGAGATCTCTTATTCCATTGAGTGTATTCTCCATTGAATAGGAATGGAAATATTTATCAATAATGAAGTATTGATTTATATATCAGATTTTTATCGGATATTATAACAATATTTTGCGGTTAGATAGGTGGTGTGACGTGGTTATATTAATTAAATACATTTCATGCAATCAAATAGATTGGCCGGTTTATCTAACGTGCAATTATTACACGGAGGTTAAAATTGGCGGTTACGTTTTAAAGCGCAAGAATGTGTGGTTCAAAAAAGCAAACACGGCGCAGAACGGTGTAGTTTTTGTACGCGGAGTGGCGCAGTCAGTTAGGTCCCTGGCAGCCAGGTGAAAATCAATAAGTTGCCCTCGGCACATAGGCCGGCACGCAACCGCTGTGGTTGAATTATATGTTACAATAATTTTACCCTGGGTTTCATTTGAAACGAGGTCACTGGCATTCCTATATTATATTTGAAATTTAGCCACCAATATAAATCATAATAAATCCTATGCATTACAATCTCAGGAAATTCCTCGTGCAATGTGTAATACCGTGGTATTGTGTATTTCATAACATAAATTATAACATGTTTATGTATACTAAATTCAGAAACACTTTATATAGTTCAATGATATTATTACAATAGATAAATAATAAAAATATTTCAATAATATAACAATTGGACTGTTAGCGAGGCCGTAGGCCGTAGCCAGGAGGTTTAGAGTTCCAACCCCACCCCTTGCCCACCGCAGTTTTTACAAATTAATATTACAAATTTTAAAATTGTTAGCCAAAAAATATAGTTATTCTTTTAACCCTCCACCTCCTAAAAAAAAACAAAATTCTTTGTTGGCTACGGGCTTGATTGTTAGTATCCATGACATAGAAATATAGATCAAAGATTTACATTTTAAAGCAAAGCTTAATTTGAAGACAAAAACATTTTTAATAAATTGTTTTTGAAGACGGAAAAGTCCTAATAAGTATAATAACTAATGACTTATTTGTTATCATTAGTTTAATAAATGTATATTGTATGTTTTGTATATTTATTATAAATAATATATGTAACCATAAAATGTATACTTAACAATTTTAACAAATAAAAAAGTGTGTTGTTTCTTGTAAATATAATTAGTTACTTAAATTGTAATAAATAAAAAATATTTTATATACAGGTTGATATTCAGTAAGCATGCTCATCACTATTATATTATAATGATGATTTTATCCAAATTTTGATTCTTGAATTTTTTAGCTTACTTAATGACACTATTTTCAAGTAAGTACTTGGTCTATTTATAGGCTGTTAATACTATTTAAGTCTCTGTTCTGTGTTCTTTTTAGATTCTGAGTAGAATGATGAATGTATTGATTTTACAATGATGTTTTTTTTTTTGTGTGTCTGCATAGGCGCAAATAGTGTTTGAGATTTGGGGGGGCTAATAGGGCTAATAGGGCCTTACTTTGATAATATTGAATAAGCTTAAAACAAAATGTAGGAAATGTTTGGGGGGGCTATGGACATTTTTGGGGGGCTTAGCCCCCAAAGTCCCCCCTATTTACGCCCATGTGTGTCTGTGTACACGATAAGTAGTCAAAATAATGCTTCGATTTTCAACTTCAGTGTCTTGTTCGATTGGAAAGTGAATATTGTTGATGCTTTGGGTACCTATTATATGTCAATTTTTTTTTTAATAATATAGATAAGTAGGTATATAATATGTCTTGTACCTAGACTGACATACCGTCTCCGCTCAGAATCGTTTTTCTTATATAATGATATTATATCATTGAATTCAAATTTAATACCATTCATTATACAGTGACTCACTTTTACCCCACTGTACAGCAGAGTGACATGCACTTGCCCACCTACTGTATATCAGAGCGACATCCACTTGCCCACCTTTTTTTTCAAATGAGAATCATCTGTTTTTCTTTTATAAATTGTTAAGCCTATAGCTTTTTTGAAAATTATATGTATCTACCTAAATCAAAATTCAAACAAGTAGTTTTCATATTTTAAGTTATTCATTTTGCGTATTTACTGAAAAAAATAGATTTGGAACATATGGAGGTATGAAGATATGAAAATTATAGGTACTCATTAATATTAAACTATTAACATCTTATATTTCTAAAAATTGTCAAAGTATAATAATTGGAGGAAGTGAACCACATTTATTTTATATTTCTGTATAATTGTTTAAGGACTATTATTCTTAATAAGTATATATAATATATATAAATACATTTTAATAATTTTAAAAGATTATGATCGTTAGAAATTTAATTTCATCAAAATAATCTGATTAATAGTATACACTAAAAAGGGGAATTCTTGTTTGAAAAAAAGACTTAGTGTCGCTACAGGACTCTACTTAGTCTTTAAACGGTATAAACAAATCTAAGTATTTAAAACTATATGGTCTTAAATATACTTAAAAATTCTAAAAAAATCAAAGTTTGAATAAATTCATTAAAATTATTAAAGGAAACAAAAGGGGTAAGCATGCTTGGTGAATCACCCAATATAAATTGAACCAGTGGCGTACACAGCTATTTTCAATGGGGGGGGGGCTTACATATAAAAAATTATATACATATATATATATATATATTATACATTGATAAATCAAAATAATATGTTGTTTAACTAATATTTATTTTCATTATAAAACAATGTATATTTTCCTGGGTTTTTGTCCCAACTCATCGATGACTTCTTCAGGAGTTAAATTTATGTTATTAGGAACTAACCTTTAAAAATATTATGGTGCTGATAAATTAATAAATAATATTAAATAATAAATTAGTGATGATTCTTCTTCTGCTATTGGAATAGCAGGCACGGGACTTCTTTTATTCGTATTAATAGAAAAATATTCGTTTATTTTTTTCATTTTTATTGTTTTATAAAATATTTAAACAGTAAGTACAATTTACTAAACGTCCAAAGCGTCAGGAATTTGATTGAAAACTGAGGAATAGATTCTATACTATAGTATTAGCAATAGTGCGATACCTATTAAGGCATATTATATCAGATTACACAGATCTATAAATATTCTACGATTGTCGACCCTCATGTTTGTGTTTGAACAAATTTCCCAATAATTTCATTAATTTGTAACAATTTATCAATAATATCTACAAAATATTATAACAACAAATTGGGTTGCTTATAAGTTATACTATAATGAAGTATAATTTGTAATATCCCATATCTAATAATAATTTCGGTGACGATGGTCTTCTCGCCGTACATTTTTAATCGAAACTCGATTGTGACGGTAACTCTGAAATTCCCTTAATTTAATTTTGTGTTTATTTTTATTAGTACTATTAATATTTTTTTTTTTAAATTGTCATCATTTTTATTATATATTTTTACGTAATTACGTAAACTGAAAAAATACCAAAGGGGGGGGGGTT
>NC_042495.1:78851949-78885526 GCF_005508785.2 Acyrthosiphon pisum | reverse complement strand
GTGTGTACGCCATTGAATTGAACAATTTAACATGGTGATTTAAGAGTATTTATTACTATTCTAAAGAAGGTATATACTATATAGATATATAGGTATACGCGTTTTCAAAACATTTTTGAAGTATAATATTTACAATATGTTATGCTTAAATAAGATACGTACTGCATATCATCACGATCTTTTGCGTTATTTTAGTTTACTTGGATTGGATTTCGTTCGTTAGGGTTTTTAGATTACTTAGTTGACAATAAATATTAAGTATTTTAAAATTTAAAATTATTGTAAATTTAAAGTACTAATAGTGTAATTAAATTTTAGATAATCAAGGGTTTCAAGTTTATTTTTGTTATATTTGTATTAAATTTAATTCGTTCACGTATGAAATTCATACATGTATATTTATTTAATAGTATTATGTTACATCATATTAAACGAGTGATATTCATGCATTCGAAGACGTGAAAAACGATGAAAAGTTTTCAGCTCGTTAAAAACTGTGGACCCTATGCTTTTATTTGTTTTGGTTCGACAATTTTGTTTACCCACTGGAGCGTTATTGTTTGTCCAATTTGTTTTTCTGCTCTTCATATCCACCCTTCTGATCCAATTAAACGTACAGTCGGACTCGTCAATTAGTGAATATGGGTACACACAGTGCGTAGTAGGGATCTCAAAGAATTCCCCCAACAGAAGTCAACATTGAAATACGATGTAGGTATTATTTTCTCGTGTTCGGATCGTCTGAAAACGTGCATTGCTACGTAACATAGTCATATGGAGTGGAAAATTATGCCCTCATGGAGTATAATAATATCTAATATTTATATAATATATTATATACTCAAAAAAATTGAAAAATGGTGTCTTTATGTATAGGTACGTATACATACTTATTATATACTGCAGAGATTTATAATTCCGTTATTTTTACCCACACACACGTGATCGTTAATATCTACGTAGTTTTATTTCCTATATAAATTACATCAAGATTAATCGGATGTATAGTCGAACAATGAAATGTTTACAGCGTTAGATAATAATGCTATATCGACCATATTTATACAGGGTGAATCACGAAGGTCTGGCAGTATTACTCTACAATTACGTTTAGATATGTCATATTTTCGTGATATTATACACGGGGCACGTGTTATTATTATTCTTTTTTTTTTATTATTGAATTCGACGTACAATTGTCAATTAACCATAATAATATTTATTACGATTTACGCCAAAAAGTAAACCCAACAATCGGCCATCTGGACCCTTTTGCGGTGTATGTTTATGGGGTGCGGTGTATATGTATTTGCAATTAGACACGTGTCATGCCGGAGAATTCTATGCCTTTTGTTATGGTAAACAGCAAATGATGATGAACGATAACGCCGTGCGTGGACAATATAATTTTGCAGGTTATTACATTACGCCCAATTAAGTTCTGGTATATTATTATACAGTGTTGTGAGTTGTGACGGAAAATAAAATGATAAACTGCGCGCAGCATAGATCAAAACTCGTTATTAATCACTATCTAGGCGTATTTTCAAGGCAATTTGTGTATATAATAATATTACGTAGGCATGATGGGTATACTTCATAAACGTGATCGACTCACTGGTTTGTTAGCTGGTTTATGATATAGGTAATAAGCTTAAACGACAGAATTGGTCAATTAATCTAAAATGTCAGATGAAATATAAGACTGTGGGTGATCAAACATGCCATTTTAAATACCTAGTGTTCGACTTGAAGACATTGTTCAGTAAATCATTGGATAATAGGTAGGTACCTAGATAGCTAATTAGTAATTAACCAAGAACTTGTCAGAGTGGTTGAAGTTCATATATATTATTATAATTTATAATGGATTGAGCTTTATTACAAAACGCATTTACGCTTTAATGACAATTAAATTCTCCGGAAACATATAAGAAATCGTTATTACTTTATTAGTATAAATACGCGTACAGAGTAAATGCAGGTAATTGCGATTATACCTATAATAAAATAATAGCATAATCGTATAGTAATCACATATTATCGGGTCTGTGAATTAAATGATTTCGAATTTTATAGTGAATTCAAAATAACTAAAAAACAAATTTGATTCAAGCCATTATCATTCTAAGTAGGTACAGCATTTTACTTTGCATATTATTAAATTATGCATATTACTGGGTTTTTGTTTTTTAGTTTTTATTGTATATTTGAGGAAAGCTTTATGAACATGGACAAATTTAATACATATATAGTTTTTTGAATTTATAGTTTTAATATTTTTTGCATGTACTTGATACTTTTATACATTTATTATCTTTCAACCCATGACCCATGGACACAACTGGGTAATTATTTATTTTAGTTGATTTAAAAATGTAACAAAATTTTTAGTACATATTTCACTATTGTTGAGTGCCTACAAATGCATGTATAATTTATGCTTTTTATACTTTAACTTCACAGTCCCGATGATAATGTTATATGTATAGTGTTTTGATCCTATTATTTATGGTTTTAATTTACACCAAATATTGAAAATTGAAATACTCCGTAGTGTCATATAAATTAACGAGTACACCTACTTACTTTTGATAAGAAATTTAAAAAAGAAAACATGTCATAAAATAGCTTTTTACATTGTTGTTGTATTGTCAACCGGGGTAATCAGGGTAATCAGGAGATATGAAGGAAAACCAAAGACGTCGTTTTCAATACTTGAATGCTTCAAAGGTAACAACTATGTATGATGTATGTATCAGCTATATGTATATTGTATAATTGTTGGTTTAAGGTTACCTGCTTAACCGGAGTACGGCGGGTTGTTCAAATATTATGTCGTCGTAATATTGTCTCGTCATTGTCTCCAAGTGTTTGCCGTATAATATCATCTTTGGGTGCGTAGAGAGTACCTTTATACATTATATATGTTGTATGTCATCAGGTGTAGGAAGGAACGCCGTTGGAGAAATATTATAATATAATAATACAACACCGACAGGGGTCGTAGGGTAGAGGTGGGAGAGAGATATGCTCAAAAAAAAAATTATTCATCACGCGGTGGGAACGGCGGCGTCAAAATAACGGGACGAAGGAAGATGATCCGCTGGCAAAGGGGTCGTTTTACACGGGGGTGAGGTTATATATACTATACAGCAACAATAATGATTATTGTTTCGCCCTCCGCTCCCTTTGTGTATACCGCGACACTACTACTACTATACCACTACTCATGTATATACTTTATATTGTACATATATATATATGTGTAAGTCCGACGTCGCGGTGCACGTGTCGCCGTTTCCCATCGCTCTGGCAAATACGGCCAACCCGCGCTTATTATATACACATATTATCACACACTCACACACACACACACACACACACAAATATACACGAACATAAATATATATATGATATTTATCACTATGTATATATAAGCGTCACGGTCGTGTGCGGACAAAGTTTTTTTTGTCATGGGGTGCGTGTGTATAGTGAACGCAGTGAGCGTTGTCTGATATAACGAGTAGGTACCAGGGTATAGGTAGGTACTATTTCTATACCTGCTTGATGTGGAATATTAGAATCACAGATAATATTTATGAATTGTAAAATATACACCGACAATACGCATATCTGCAGTCTATATTTTATAGTATATAATATGTGGGTAAAGGTATTCCCGTGCCACACGACATAAAATTATAGCACAGTACAGCAGCTCCTGTATCAATGTAGGTAACATATATACCTATACCATTTTACATTTGTACGGATCCTGCAGTATTGCAACTAATTTAAGAACTTTGTGTACCAGGTTGGCTCCAGGTTCGCTTTATAGAAGTGGTGTAACTTTGAGTATTTTTTAAGTACTTTTGTCGAATTAAACATTTTTGACTTAATTTTGAACGACGTCTTTGCTCCTGTTATATAGTATGTGGGGAGTCGATTTCTGCAACCAGTAGTTTGGTGCTCATACCTTTATTATGCACAGTGAAATATTATTACAACGAATAATATATAAATATATCACCAGTTTAAAAAAAAAAAAAAAACAATATAGATTATTTTTGGCAGTCGTCGGGTTTTGATATTGAATACAAAGATTATTAATCATCGTTGTTTTTTAAATATTTTAATATATGTCTAGACGGTTGCAACTACCTCGCCCAGTCACCCAGCAATATTCTTGTGAAGATTTATTAAACATTCATTTTAGTTAAATTGATATCAGCAAAATAACTGCAGAGTGCAGATACTTATCTGATTATCTCATTGAAATTTTATTTTTATTTGTTGTTCATGGCACGTTTGGTTTTAATCAATATACGGAAGCTACCAATAAAATAATATATAATATTGTGTATATTTTACTATTTACATAATATATAATATAATATAGTATAGAGCAGTACACGGTATCTAATGGATATTTCACGTCGTTTACGAGACTTACGGGCTGTGGACCAGTAAAGGCATTTCATACATAATATAAAATTATTGTAGTACAATCGAGCCTATCAATAATTCACCTAATACTTACTGTAAATTAAGATTGAAATATTTTATTTTAAAACGTTCAACACTAGTATTGTAAATTGTAATACAAAGTTTAAATAAAACAAAAAAGCCTGAACTTTAAAGGGAGCAATACATTTTTTAGGCATCTTCTTAGAGTGACCGTAAAAAAATATGCAGTATGAAAAGTCGTAAAAAATAGCAACCGGGTACATCGTGTATAATAATACATAATAATATTGTGTTGGCCTGCACGATCAAAAGAACTGTGCGTCGACGAGATACTGCAACTGCGGAATAGGCATCACGCTAAAAGCATTTTAAAATTCCAAAGAGACTTCTAGGTACAGGTATTAATGTATTATCATATACCTGTATATATGTATATATCCTGACTTCATGTATACATTTATATAAATATATATATATGCGTGATATAATAATATATGAGCAACGGGCAGACGGAATTGGACGTATATATACACATGTATGAACTGTAGCTAAGCAGATGTTATTATTGACACAGTGCAATATAAAATAGAGATCAAGGATTTTGAGGAAACTAATTTTACTTTTTAGCACCCTCTCCCCCCAAATCGTGCCTATGATTTATTGATTTATGAATGTATTGAATGTTGTCACATATATTATACAATATTTATACGTATACCTACACGTCGTACTGTCTTCTACGGGAGATATAATATATATTGTATTATCATTGATTTAGTGTATTATACATCACGCAAATTTTACAGCAACTGCAGTATACACACAGCCACACAGTTATGAATTTGAACTATCGTTTATAATTTTCAATTTAAGAGAATTAATTAAGCGATTGAAATCGCAAACAGGATTTGCATGCATCAAGCTGTGCTTGTCTTGCGTCGTGTGAAAGCGCCAAAGCGAAAACAAAATAATACAAACCATATATATATATACATATATATTTATATATAACAAGGGTGAAAAGGATGCGGTAAATATCGTTTTTTATTTTGTGCATAAATAATAATATATACACGCGGGTGCATAAAACAACCGGATGTAATAACGAGCGGGAGGTAAAAAAAAAAAGATAAAAGAACCGACGTGCAACTATTCCTGCGGGGGTAGACGTCCTGCTGGCTGGCTTTTAAAATGTTCATTAAAAATATAAATAAAAAGAATTTATTTACTCCTGTTATATTGCAGTGCGCCGCGACTAAGATAAATGAAAATACGTCTGTTGGTACCTCGAAAAGTCAAAGTATAAACTATGTGTTGAATCACATATATAATACAGTTGCTAAAAGCCTAAAACAATCATAAATCTAAGCAGTAAACATATTACATAAAAAAAATCATGGGTACCTATCATGTGTATCTAACAAAATGTCGCATATATATGTATTCAAAAACAAAAAAAACATAATGTATGCTTGAAACTTGAAGTAAATCAATGTACCACATAATGCATATTAATATGATATTATGCTTTATAATAAAACAAATAGGTACCATTTGTGTTATTTGTTTTGCTGCAATGAAATTGTCATTTTTGTTTTCACGTTCCATTGTTCTATACCCACACAGAATTAGGGAAATATTTTCTTCTCATGATAACAAAATATTGTACTATATGATAGCATAAAAATGCTGACTTAATATTTTTATAAAGTTTCCGTCGTAAAAATGTTTTTTGAAAATATATAATTAAAATATTTTGTAAATGTTTTTATAAAATATTATTAAAAATATGAACTTCTTGGTCAAATATTATAACTAGACTATTTCCTAATTATTTACGCATTTTTTAAAAATATTTCGACAACTATATTATTTTCCTGAAAATATTTTTACCGTAGTTAGGAAATATTTGTATGCTGTGTGGGTGTGTTATATTGAAGTTAATTATGTTAGATTTGGTTATTATACATATTACATCTAAATAAATAAATAAAATTGTTTTAGCGCTATACTGTTTAGAATGCTTAACCAATAAACTCTGTGTTTTGTAACTTCAAAATATGAATTATTTGTTCCATTCCAATGTATCTAATATCGATTAAAAAGTCAATAAATTATAGTTTTAGTGTATGGTTCAGATGGTTTAATTCAAATACAGTGGAGTAATAACAACCAAACTTGTAATATGAAAGTTCGTGGTATATATTATTTTAGTATTGTTTATTTAATGTTTATGCACAATATGAATGATAATAATTGAATAATGACATATAATAATGAAAACTATGAATATGATTATTTTTAACGATTATCAGAAAATTATCGCTAATGCTATAGAGTTTGGTATTGGGTACCTAATTAGATTATAGTATTTACAATAACGAATATCTTAAAAAAAACCGTGTGATAGTTTTAAAATAAAAGTCCAGCTCTTGCTTATTTTTCTGCATGGCTGAAACTTGACGCAGTTCCAACAATTTTTAATACTTATACTGGTAAATTTAAAAAATGGCTTAAACAAATAATGAAATAACGCATTATCAAACCATTTATCAATATGATAGAATCTAAATTAATAAAATGTTGTAAGTATAAAATTGAATTAGTTTCCTGAAGTTTCAACGTTGGTTACCAAAACAATGAGTTGAGGTAATTTTGGTCATATGAATAATATCAAATTAAAAAATTATCTACTTACCTACTTACCAAATTATAAGTTTTGAAGGTTTCCCAACTTATTATTTCAAATTAGTATTTATATTTTATAAATTTAATTCGAATAAAAAAGTCGAAAACAAAATACTTTATATCATAAAAATGTATTTCAAGGAGATATATATATTGTAAAATTCAAACATTGTCCAAAATACAGTTGGGAGAGTCACATATTACAGGTAATGTATTTATTGAGAAGCTTTTTTAATATTATTCTTGGATACCATATTTTTTCGTTCATATTTCTTCAATATATTTTCAATCAGAATATTGTTATTGGCATTTTTCCCTACATTTATATCTCATTTTATTTTATACCATAATTTATTCTATTTTCAATCATAAAAAAATACGATTATTATTCCATGTTGTTCAAATATTTTATTTCATTATAGTTTTGAATACCTTGAGCTTACGTTATTATATTACACGATTTGTGTCTATAATAATCTAATAAAAACGCCTGATGTACGTTGTAATGTCTACAAAATTGTTTTTATTTTTTTAATTTAGCAGGTACCTATAGTGTTAAAATAAATTATTTTGGTATTTTAGTATCAGTCTAGAATAAATATAATTTTAAAACCATATTACAATAAATAATTACATTTTGAGACTTGAGTATATTGAAAATAGCACTTAAAATGTAATTTAAATATGAAAATAAAACTATTAAGGTGTTTTCATGGAGTTAATAACAAAACATAAATATATTTTATGCTGTAAGTGTCGAATAAATCAGCAAAAGAATAAATATTTTTTTCCTAAAAAGAAATTCTTCGGAAAATAATGTCTAGACAACACAGCAGTCAACACTCAACCATATATTATATGCTATATCGAATAAAATATATATATATTTTCTCGGAAAATCAGTAAAAGGATGCATATTTTATAATACCGAATCCAATTTTATTGACACATGTATATCAATTATTATTGCATTGTAAAGATATTGTTACATTTCATACATAGTACCTACCAAATAATTCAGTGTGATGTGCAATAAATACGATTTACGCTTTTACAGAATATTTTAATATTATTTAATAATATAATTAAATTATAACAAATAAAGGGCATTATATAATATTAAAAAATAATATGACTGTATAGGTACATACAAATATTTCATACTTTCTACCTAGCATATTTGGCGTATTATTTTTTATGGCATATACAATATTCTGTTCAGTTGTAATTTTAACGGGCGGGGTGTGGATTGGTACAACAGCGGTATCCTGCTAAATTATGTTTTTCACTACTCCATTCATCTAAACTTTAAATACTCATAAGTATAATTAATTAATTAATGGATCTAAATATTCTGTTCCCGTGTATACAGTTAAAATTGTATAATTGTATGTATCTATTTATTAAAAAAACGAGTGATAAAACTATAACTATATTCTCAAAAACGTTGTGTATTAATAAATAATAATAATTTTAAATTACGTCAAATAGTGTTTTCAAGAACACATACATTTGCCGGTTAAATTACTATTTAGCAATAAAATAATCGCTTTGCATAATATACCGCCCGCTGCAATAGCATAATATTATTATTATTATTATTATTATTATTCGTGGTAGGTCCATATTTCGAGCGTGGCAATAAACGCATATACCTAGTATAGTTATTTTATACAAAGAAAAAAATGTAGAACAAAAATATAGGATAATATTATTTTGCGCACCCGCACTCGCCGCGCACAGTGTAATGTGTACACATTGTTATTATAGCACGCCGTGTGTACAGTGCAGTTCGTCACGGGGGGAGGGGGCTCGCCCGCTCTGAATCGGCACCGTCTATATAGCTGCACCGCCGCGGGACTCAGCCCGGCCCCAAGGGTCATTAGCTATGTAAATGGAAACACGTCACGTCGGCGACGGCATTGGCGAACGACGTCCCATATAATATGTATATACCTACATTATACAGCGAGCCCGCGACACTGCAGAATAACGGCGCTAAGGTTTTTCCGGAGCAGCAGCAGCGGGGCAAGGGGGTTTTTCGAGGGGGGAAAACAAAAGTGTGCACACTATATTATATTATGTGCACACATAAGCCCGACGGACTCGCCTCGGATTTTTCATGCTGAACGATTCATCAATCTATGTATGTGTACGATATTATATTATTATGTTTCAGTCGCGGGGTGGTGGCTGGTGTACGGGAGAACATTTAACACCCCGCGTGGGCCATGCCCCAGTTAGACATTTAATAGTGATTGAAATTGAGAATGACTAAGTACCTAGATTAAAATATGTAATAGAAGAAACTACTTAAAAACATAAAGGTATTGGTAAATGATGTTTAACATAATATATATTAAACAATTAATATTTTATCTGATAGTAGGTATGTTATGTGGTTTTACGTATACAAATTTAAAATATAAGCTGTTTATGGGTAGTAGAGATCAGCTGGTCCTTGAAAAATGATCGATGCCTATACTAGAGGTCAGTTTTAAAAATAATGCCTTAGATGGTGGTACCGTTTGGCGTTTTCCTATTCTTATAGTATAAGAAATTAATAATGTATAAAAATTAATTATATGTATGTGTAAAATAAATAAAAAAATAAGTGCACACGTTTATTATTATGACATACTTGCAATAATGATATTATGATTCTAAATGGACCTCACTTAAAATTTAATAATTTGAAAAGTAGATAAAAGTAACATAATACACAAATGCATTAAAACTTCTACATTTATGATAAAATCCCGATTGAACCATAGAACCGCGAGAACCGGAACTGAACCATACATGGATATTTAGTCCCATGGCCAGTTTATTCCAGTTCTCGATACTGAACAGTGATGGTTAGAATTAGAGCTGACTAAAACCCGTTTTTTAAAAAAATAAACACTCCTCACCTTAACTCAACAAATTTTTATTTTAAATTTTTGAAATTCACGTACACCCAGATAACTTACTAAGTCGGATCTGCGTGTAATACTTGATGATGCAGTAACACGCCGGAGTTGTTCACCGGGCCGTCATTTCCATAGAGAGTATAATATATATAAAATAGGTCGACCCGACCTATAACAACGATGGCAGTTGAAAAAAAGGCAAGTGTAGCCTCCAGGGATACAATGGCAAACACGCGTGAAGGGCGAGTGACTCATTTTTTTCCTATTTTATTTTTTCTCCTTTCTCTTTTATTTTTTTCGGTCTGTGTCCCTACAAAACACTTCAAGTAGGCTAGGGGAGCTGCTGGTGTTACGAGTAGGAAGTTTGACTTGATCCACTTTAAATGCCACGGTGAGAACAAAAGTCAACGTTGATTCTTAAAGACAATAAAAATATATAATATTATGTTGAATTTTCTCCTTTAAAAATGAAAAAAATGCAACTTGATTTGTATCTGCTTAAGTTTAAATATTAACCTCTATATTTTATAATTTATACTCTTGCCTAATAATATTATCTAAAAATATTATCTATATTTATTATTATTAGGTACCCATGTAAAAATTAATTTTATTTGAAAAAGAAAGGATTGCCTATAAATTGGATACAGATGATGTACAAATGAACATACTACAAAAACATTATGATATTTTCATTAAAATCATTGTTAAAATGTAGAATTTGGTTATGATATAATATTATAATATAACTCATTAGTTTAATAAAGAGTTAATTCATGATACAACAGGGGTTCCAAAATTTGTGTCAGACAGAATTTTTTAACTCAATTGTATTATAACTTATAACTTTATAAATATTTAACACTATCTCTATTTGAAAAATATTCTATGACACGCGTCAAAAATATTGAAACTTTTAACTTTGAATTACTTATGCAAATTTTTCATTGATCAGTTCGATTACTGTAATACATGATTTATTATATAAGTACCTATACATTTAGGAAAACCTATTTAGTATTTTATTTATTTACTTTAACGAAGTACAAAACCGTTAAACTAAGGATTTTTTTTTACATTCATATTAGTACCGGAAATGGTTTCACTTTAGGATAAAACGCTATAAAAGAACTGATTCAACCTAAAATGCTTTTTAGAGTCATTGGCTATTAAATAAATGTTTTTATTATTGTGTCTCATGGTGTGTTTTATTTTCTTACAAATTTTATAAATAAATGGATTTAGTATGAAACTAATTGGATATTATATAAGTACCTATATGACATATTACATACATTTTGATCGTAATTTATTATTTGGTTATAGGTACGTATAATATATTAAATAATTGTATTAGCGTCGTCTCATGCATTGAAATTACAAATAGTAAATAATTATAATTTAATAAAAATAAGCATTAGTAATTATTATATTTTATAAAAAAAAGTACTCATGTAATTAAATTATAATGCTGTGAGAATTCTAATTTTTTTATTATGAATGCAAAGAAACAAAGAATACGACGCATAAAAGATCCAATTTAAAAGAGAAATTAATCAATTTTTTCTTTTTAATTTCCATTTTTGCCATAACGTTATAATATAATTAATTGAAGTAATTTAGTTAGTAGATGTTATAATCAAATAATACGAAAATCTGTAACAACAATAATTAAAAAAACTGTACTGAATACAATATATTTTTATCCAACAAACCATATTATTATATAATATATTATAGACATTGCTGTTAAAGGACTATATTGTTCTATTTTATAAATATTATAAAAATGAAAGTTGAACAAGTTTTCAAATGTTAAATTGTTTTGCCAATAAAATATAACAATACAGCTAACTCAATTTTTAAAACTTGAAGTGATTTTAATATTTAAAAAATAATTGTTAACATTTTATCATTAGGTATATTTACACTTGAAGAAAATGTTTTAAAAATGTGTTTATGCACTTTTATTTCATTTTATCGGATCATTATCGACTGAAAATTTATAAAATATTCAATATCATTATATATTTTATTGTTATAGATTTTTTTCTTTATTGCACGTTTAATAAATGTATAAAATAAATAGTAGGTACTAAGATAATTTTGTTTAATAATTCATAAAATAGTAACAATGTACCTACTCAATATATTATACATGTTTATTTTAGTAATAAGAAGGTACCAAACAAGATATAACTTAGGATTCTAAGCGCGACCTCAGATAATACACTTAATGAAATTAAAAAATTTAAATATTCATATTATATAATATATTCCTATATATAATATAATAATTTTTAATAATAAATATCATCACAATGTTAGTACTTTTTCAGTATCGTTGTCCGTTGACGTCTTTGAGAAAATATTATATTAGTAGATTCGTTGGATAACATAATGAATGCCATATAATATAATATTTTAAATATTATCTACTACTATTTCTATACAAATATTGAAATATATAACGGTATAATGTGGGTTTAGTGCATTTTTGTCTCCAATGCGTCTTCGACATAACGTTGAGCATCTTATTTTGATCGTGTACCTATTATTAAATGACGGATGAATATAACGCAAAAATAAAGGCTGAATGAACAAAAAGAGAGGAATGCAGGTAACCGCTACGCTGTATTGTAGGAGTCGAGTGTAACTCGTAATTGAGTACGTCACTGTGTAATGGATGTGTTAAATTTGAATTCAATGATAAATCATTGCATATGAAAAACGATTCTGCGCGAAGTAGGTCTGACAGCCATTATCATATAAATAAATTGCTATTAATTATTATAGTATATTGATTTTACTATTTTACAGTAATCTGGTATAAACTGTTAATATGTGTAGGTAGCAATCAATTAATCCAAATGTTTTGAAAATTTTATGTGTGTGCAAAATTTCAAATATAATGATATACGTAAAACTTTCAAATCCTCACAAAAAATACTTTTGAATTACTATAAAATATTTAAAATCGTTATTCTATTGGTTTAAATATATTGAGTTACGTCGAATTTAAAATGTCAATAAAAATACAAAATTTATAGAATAAAAAAAAAAATATGAAAATATAAAATATATTTGCATTTTTTTGACTAATTATCGTGCACACAAAAATAAACACATCATAGTAGAATCAACGCATTAAGGTATATCACTCCGCTCAGAATCTAAAAAATCCAAATGAAATGGTTTAATATCTATAAGTATTATAACATAAATGTGCGTTCAACATGATCTTTCACGGTTGAAAATTTGGGGGAGAAAACAACAACAAAAAAAAAAAAACAGAAAAAAATTCACGTGAAATTCACACTGGCCTGTAACACAAAACGGTATGCGTGTATATATAGGTTTAGAGAGCGCTAGTTGGGGGTCGCTCCGTGAACTTTTGGGCCTCGTATTGATCCAGTGCCCTGTGTTGTGCAGTGTATATATATACATGGCGGCGGCGGGACGTTTGCTCGGTTTTGCCTACAAACGTTATTTTCCCGTCCAACACGACGGTTAATTGTACGTATACCCATGTATATCGTGTGTGTGTGTGTGTGTGTGTGTGCGTGTGTAGACCAACCCACACACGCAGTAAAGCCCATGTATGTATGTATATATGTATTTACTATTTGTTATGTTGTATCACACACATGGGAATTTTGTACGACTGCAGGTATTAATCAATTCCGGGGGAAAAAAAAAAACAACTGTCCGTCCTGGATCTAGAAGATATTATTATTTCGACGCATTGCCCGCGGGGTATACTACGCGTGAGCTGCGTTTTCCGATTTGGCGAAAACGGGAAATTCAAATCCGACCGGTTTGATTGCGTTTTGGCCTGCATATCCTATAGGAGAGCCAATATATATATATATATATATATTATGGATATTACACGTTCGATCTCATTTTCCGATACGTTTAGCGCCTCTGATTCTCGGCATGGAATTCGATTATGTCGACGTGTTACACTTCTGCATCGCCAGAAAAACTCATTTTCTTCATTTATCCGCCCCTCGCGCCCTCCACAAATGAAAGTTTTTCACCCTCCCTCAACGCCACGAAATTACCAAAAAACACGCGTACCCGTTATACGCGGTATAAGGTACCCTATACTGCTGTACCTGCACTACGTTATGTATATATTATTATCGCGATAGGTTTTTAAGAGGGCGAAAATGTTATGTATTTTTCATTCATGAGTGGGCTTATAATATTTTATGCGTGTAATAAAAAAAAGAGCCCACAATTACTAGCACGCTATTTCATTTTCTTTTTAAGTTACTCATTTTTTATCGGCTTTAGATTTTAATTGTAACTAAAACATTAGTTATACGAGATTACGAGACAATGTTTTGACTGTTAAATAGTTTATGATAAAATATAATGCAAAATCTTTATACATATTTAAATATTTTATATTTGATTAGAATTGAAATTGTAGTCTAAATTAAAACAAATATTTTGTAAATGTTTAAATACGTACTAGGTACCTATTTTATCTTTAAATACCTATGTTAAAAATATATGGTTTGCTCACTTTTATATTTTGTTATATACATATTTGAAAAGTATTAATCAAGAAACATCACGCTTTTGATTATTTTCTTAACATAATATTTAATACTTATTTAAAATTGAACAGAATTTCTCTGTAAATTTAAAGTTTAAGCTTCTAATAATAGTTAATATGTAATTATGCTCATTAACTATAGAGAATTTCTACGGATCAAATTTACATGAAATGCATTTGTTCTGTGTAATTATAAGTATTAAAATATATATATTATGTAGAATGGTATAATACATTAATATTTAATACCATGCAAAATTGGATAATACTTTTTCACACGAATGAAATAATGTTTCTAAAATACAATATAATATAAGTACCTAGGTACTTATCTATTAAAAACATATTGCTAAATTAATGTTCTTTATATTCATATTTTATATTGTACTGATATTTTCGACTTAAACATATGTAATCTATTTTTACATTCTGTTAACTCAGAATAAATTGTTTTTAATAAACGTTACTAATGAAGATTTATATTAACTCAGAATGTCGCGAGTAAAATAATGGAAATTGTATATATTATGTACCTATACTATACTATTGTCTATTAGGTTATTATTATTAATTAATTGATAATAATAATAATTGATTGACAAATTAATATTGTATAGTGATATAATATAGAAACGAGCAAACATTGTAATAACAAGCAAATAACATTGTAATAAATTATTAAAAAAATTAATTTTTCTATAAACATACATATCATTTATAAGTATGAAGTACCAAATAGAATAAATAGGTAGGTAAGTCAAAAAATTCGTTTTGTTTATTTAGTTTAAAGTTTTTTTTTTCGTGAAAAATGTATCAATATATTTTTTATGCAATATTTGTTGTTAGATTTTATTATAGCCAAAATGTAATTTCTATACTACAACGGCTGGAGCCACAGATTTATCATTACATGACGCTTTGCGGTAGTAACTATATAATTCTCTTTTGTGCAGTTAAATATTAATATATCTACGAGTTGTATTAAATTGTACCTACGTCTGTTTTATGAACAACTTACACTCGTACAGATTTTTGATCATTTACGTATTGATTTATTTGGCCGTGTTGTACGCATAATAAAATAATATACATGTTTTCATCAATTGCATGTTTCGCTTTTAAGAAATTTGATCATTGATGTGCTCATACGGTCTTAAAAGCGAGAGGAATACTGGGCGTGACCGTTGCCCTTTCTTTGGGTCGGTCTTGTGGTCCTGCGTGATAGTGGTTAGTTTTCACTTGTAACTTTATACGTTATTAAATATAATATGTTTAATATCGTATAATGCTTAAAAATTAAAATATTTAATTAAATAGTAGATTTAAGTCACGGGAATGGGAACAGTTGTGATTATTAGAGATATTTAATACTTATAGTTTAGTTAAGACCTTTTTATATTATATAGGTATCGAAAAGTAAAAGTAAAAAACTAATCTTAATTATTAAGTGGGTACTTACTGCATGCTTCTTAAAAATGTAAGAGTTTAGCAAATCAATTAGTTTTTATAAAATGTATTTTAACTTTAAAAAATGTTAATAAATCAACAAGGAACGTATAAAATCGTGGCTTTTAATCATTATAATATAAAGTTGGGTAGTTATATTTAATTTTTGATTTCGTTAGATTGCTTGAAACGTCAGTATAGCCCTTAATTCATAAGAAACAATTATAAAGTCCAACATACTGTGCACGATGGACTTACTGGAGCCATTAAATATTTATACCATGATTGCATTCAAAGAATAATTTTTGAGAAAACTTTTTCTTATACCATCACATTTAACATTCCTTTCAAAAAGTAATGGTTAACTAGCAAATTTAACTTGTTAAAAATATCGAATTTATGTAAAATGTCCAACCAAATACAATATAATATAATGAATTTAACATAACTTTTAGAATACTTCTACAACCATAAAAAAAATATTTTTACAATAAACCATTACAAATATAATATAGATAATTCCATTGTATATTTGTATAATACTTGTACTAAAAGTTATAAGATTATTTGGTTCTTGTTAACAATTATAGTATAAGAATCTAAAGTTGTTTTGCATAGGATTTAATTTATCTTTCTGCAGTTTCTGGTTATTATTTTATATAGTATATTATACAACTAAATATTTATTATTC
This sequence comes from Acyrthosiphon pisum, assembly GCF_005508785.2. Taxonomy (NCBI): domain Eukaryota; kingdom Metazoa; phylum Arthropoda; class Insecta; order Hemiptera; family Aphididae; genus Acyrthosiphon; species Acyrthosiphon pisum. The sequence goes on along the minus strand of NC_042495.1, from coordinate 78,868,748 downwards.
AATGATATTCTTAATGAATTTCCTTCATAAATCAGTAAGATTTAATAATTAAGATCATAATAAAACTAAATAGGTAACTGAGTTTTCTAAATTTAATATTGTAATATAGGTAGTCCATAAATATAAAAATATTCACTAGGTAGATATTTTACAGTATTCATATGATTTAATTTACCCTTACCTAAATGTAGTTTCCTAGTAATATCCAACATAGTATAGTATTTTATAATGATGATCAACATTTAAGATAAGTGTACGTTTATCGCTCGTTTAAAATTTTACTGTCTATTTCAAAGTGAATAAATTATATCATATGGCAGCGTTATAGCCTTATAGGTTACTTCCTATCCAAATAATTGAAAAGTCTGGTATACTATGAACTTATTTAATAAAGCGGAAATTAATATGGTCTGTACGTGGTGTTGAGTTTCATGGCAAAAGCTTGCCAAGAAGTCTCCTGGGAAAAATACATTTATTGTATAAGTCTGTCTGTCCCTTTAGCCCATCGATTTACCTCTTCGTCCGGTGTTCTTGGCCGTTGTTCGCCCGAGTCTAAAGCCACGTCCTTGTCCGTACGTTCCGTATTTAGATTCCACCATCCTTTTGCGATCGTTTCCTTGATATTTCCCCGCCATCCTGTGAAACGATTTTTACGGTTTTAGTATGTTAATAACTAAATAGTGGTTAAGACGTTAATGAGTGGATTTAAAGTAGGTACGTAATGACAATTGACGCAGTACCTATACGCATGCACGCAGGCATATTATACGTACACTTAACCTCGCATGAAAAAGATAGATCATCAGATCGCACAGTTTGGGTCGCTTGGAGATTTCATCATTTATTATACAGCGCGTGTAATTTTGCATGACGAAGACATTCGCTCCCCTTTCTCGTCGTACAGCTAATTGCTCTAATTTGACACTTTATCCCGTTAAGGTGTCACTTAAATAATTCGGCATGTCTTCCCCAATCAAACGATTTTGCCAACAAACGTTTCATTAAAGTAATTACATGGTTATAAACTTATAAAATATTGGTGTTTTGATTTAAACTAACGTATATATACACACTTCAACGCTACTTTATTTTCGCAAAATAATGTTTGTATTACATTTAATGTGAAGCGAGAGTGATCCATACGATTTAGAATGGTTTGTATTTTTATTTTATTAGTTAAATAGGTAATAACTTTTCCTGTAAAAAGATTGTTTCAAAAATTGTACGTAGTAAATTATTACAATTTCCAGGCTGATTAGTGATTATGTTTATTATTTTAAACTGTAGTTTTCTTAAATGTAAGGAAAAACTGTCAACAAATTAGTTATCTACAGTTTAAATTGTTATACTAGCTGGTTAATTATCCAATTATCGTATTACAGTAATGTAAAAATTTGTTACAATTATTAAAAATATAATACAAAGTGAGTGAATAATTTTCAGTTATCACTTATCATATTACAAAAATGTAAAAATTCAAATTATAGTTGTTTTATGCTTGCATAACTAATGGGTTACCTATGTGACTATGTGTATTTTTAAAACTTTTATCATACAATTTAATTTGATTATAATATGTAATATGTAATTTTGAGTTTTAATGCTTAAAATTTGAGTAGGTACATGGATTAGTCTTGATTCAGTAATAAGTAGGTATAATATATTAACAATTTGTAAATAAAAAATTCTTGTTATGAAATACGAGCCTTAATATTTTAAAAAAAAACCATCACCACCTATGCACACAGTAAAGCAAATGGTGCATAGAATCAGTTTTCTTAATGGTATAACCTTACCTAGTTATTGATTTTTAAAATGTACCTAGTGATAATACACTGGAAACGTCCTGCTTTAAAGTTGAGCAAGTAAAAGACTTACGTAAAAATTCCCATTGCCTTTGTATAATTTCCAAATTTTCTTGTTTTAGAATAATGTCCACATAACGACACCTAGTTAATAGTGTAGAGGCATGATGATCGAGTGAGATAAAAATATTATGATTAATGTTAGTAGTGGGATACTATATATATATAATATATATACATTTCAATATTTTTATTTATCTTTTGAACTTCGGAAAACCTTATACTATGTCTATTTCTAGCCACTCTCGTGGGCCCAATTAAATGTCTTATGTAACGTACACAGTATATATATGATCAGTCGTAAAACACATTTAGATAGAGGATTATTTCATCGGCACCCTTGTTGACGGCGGCGTTCGTGTGCTGCTAAAACCGCCCGGAGTGATAAAAACCGGAAGGTGCGTTACGATTTTTATTTCCGGTTAATGGACCATTTGCTTACTGGTTACACGCGAGCCACGTTATATAATATATTATTATTGTTCGCCTACTCTCCGGCTGTCAGGTGGGACATTTTCGGAAATAAAAACGTCTTGCGCTTTCGTTTGCACACATCAATCACTTGGCGCCGGTCAGGAATATAATATATATGTACACGTGTATACGACGTAAGGACGAGGTGCCCCCGGAAGTGGTGGTGGCGATTTGTCCCCTCCGGCGCAAAAGTAACCGGCTGATTAGTTCGCTCTGACTCAGACCGTCCCTCTCTTCACGTATAGGGCGCCGTGTAACCCATTTGCCGTGCCATTTTCCCCGCACGCTCTAGGAGTTCGCCCTCTGCCTTTCGAAATTACTTTCGACACGTTTTTTTCCATCCCCTTTCCATCCCCGTACACCTTCTTCTTTTGTGGGACTTGGGTACTTTTTCTAAACGCAATTCGGCGCTATTCCAAACTGCAAAAAGGACGAAAGAAGACTTATATATAATACAAAGTTCCCGAGGATTTAGAGGATTTCCTTCCAAAACCGTCACTATATAGCCAACTATACACAATAATAATAAGGATATATAATATAATAGGTAGTAATCAATTTTGTTCTAAACTTTAATTAAGTATGTACAGTGTCTTATACTTAGACATTATGAACATAATAATATAACATATTTTATAAGTTAATCAATTACACATATCTATAATAATATATTGTCATGAAGAGTCGGATTATAAAAAATATAATTTATAATATAAAAGATTTATGATACTGATATAACATAGTGACTTTAAATAAATCTATTTGCCTGTTGTTTATTTTATTTATACTAGTATGTATTTTATACCTCTTATATATGTTAGTTTATTGACTGGTGTGACTGAAAAAGACAATCAATAGAATAAAAAAAAAAACAGTATTTGCAGGAGGTAGGCGAGTTAAATAGAAATATAAGGGATGTCTGGCTCTGTCTTTTTCAGGAAACTTTAATGTTTGTTGTTCGAATGTTTTAAGATGGAAGCAAACAAACACGTGGATGAAGGGGAGAAGTGACATTATATATACGATAAGTTATCCCTGCGGCTCTCTTGGGATTTGCGTACACCCAGATGGGGGACAAGGTATTTCGCTTCGGTAGTAAAAACGCTTTTGCCCCACTACCCCTAGGGGATCAGTGGGGATACGGAACTTTCGTAAAATTATATATACCATAATAACGGGTTTTCGCGACAACGATTCGTTGGGGATTAGGACTTTTAACGGGGAAAACGGTAAAAAAAAACCACCAAAATGGACATTAAGCTATTAAACTACATTATTTCAACTCAAGTGAGTATCGCTGTGTGAGGTCCTTTTAGTGTTACGAAAATGGACAAAACGGGCATTACAGTTTTTGGTAGATTTAGTAGTTTGTTGTGTAGTGCCTATCTACGAAATAAAAACAAATTACGGTAATAATAGCATTTTTGAATTAAAGAATAATAAATCTGAGGTTAAAATTAAAATGTATACGAATTCCAAACTTTGTATACCTATAGTATTTAATATAATATTATACGTTGTGAAAATAGTCTATACAAATATAGGAAGTTACTAATAAAGTAGTTGTATTTAATTATTTTCTGTAACTGTAATGTGTAACATAAATATGTAATGATTAAAACAATATAGATAGTATTCATTTTTGTAGTTATAAAATCTATATTTTGTTATGCCATTAGGTTTAAGATGTTGCAACTTTTCAGGTCGTATTGAACTTAAAACAAACGTAGCCTAATGCTCAAATGTTGGCTTACATTATTAAAAAAATTGTTTAAATAATATAAAATAATTGTTCTATTGTTCTCTGAAAATATCAATGAACAACTTAAAATTAAAATTATCTAAACTTTTGCAATATATTCGTTATTTGCGTCACACTGTATATTCGGCTGTTATAAATATTAAAATATATTTTCAAATGATTTTTGAACTATGTGTCATGCAAAAAAATTATGCGGTTTTAACATTTCAAAATATTTATTTTTTCTCACGCAGGGATTGGAAATATATTGTATGAAAATAGGTAGAGGTTTATATTTTAAATTCATAAATCATCAATGGCCGTTAACGTCACTTTTATATACCTATATAATTGCAATTCACGCAGTTATTTGAATGCGCGCGTACATATATGAAACGCTGGCAGCAGGTTTAAAAGGTTTGCGCTGTTGAAGGGTTTCTTTAATAATTATTACAAAGGCTCGCCGGTTCTTTGCGGGCGACGTCAGCCAGTCGTCTCGCGCATCGCAAGTATGTGCAAAGCCTCGTTTCGTCTCGTTCGGGACTCCGGAGGGTAATCCACTAATCCCCATCCCTTAGCTCCCCCCCACCGTGGCCGTTAATCCAAAACGCGTGCTGCAAAGCTAACCACGACCACCCACCCCCGTACACATGTATACTGCCATGCAGTGTCCACACACTCACGCACGCACCCAAGCACGCGCACACCCAAACACGCAAACACGCACACAACATCGTGCTTGGATTACGGCCTGGAAGATATGGAGGGGGGTAACACTGCGCCGCTATTCATCAACCCCGCTGACGCGTCTATTGCACCACCGCCGCGGGGTCGTGTCACCGCCTGGATCAACGCGGGATACTTTCGGCGGGGTTTTTATTAATCTAAATTTTGGCATTGATTTAGGTCCACTATGATATAGCTAGTGTATACGTATATAATATATATAAACGTACGCGTGGTTGTGGTTCGTTTATAGGGCGTAAAAATTACACACGTACCCCTGCGGGTGGGACGGGCACGGCGATAATTTCTCGTCCGAGACACACGACGCGAGACGGTCATAAAAAACATTTAATAGGTATATTGACGCAAGACGGAGACGGTGAAAAATAAAAACGAAAAAATATTATCGATTGCATTTATATAGAAAGGAAAGGCAGTAGTGGGAAATAAACTTTATCTAAAAAAAATACATAGCGATGATAAATGCTATGCTAGCACTTAAGACTCCGAATGAAATATTTTATAATTTAATCGTATGGTAGACCTATAATTTGTGCTGTGGAAATTAAAATTAAAAACATGTTTCATTTTAGTTTCCATGTAAAAAATTACGGTTTTATAGAGTTTTGCGAAATTATTATTGCCAAATGATTAAGAGATTTTAACAAATATAATTAAATATTATTTTTTTTTTGTGGTACGCGAATATTTTTCATTTAAAAGTGTAATGAATAATTTAAAATTTTTAAATTTTGATGCTTCATTTGTACCCTTGGAAAATATTTTTTAGTCGGTATAGGTATATCTGATTTGATTATTATTACTTTTTTTAATTTAAAGTTTTTGATAATATTTGGCTTTGTTATTATGGAAGACATAACATTTTTTTAAGCCGTGCATCGTGAAGTAATAGTAGATGGATATTCATTGTCATAAATTAGTTGTACATTTTGGAGTGCATTAAAAAAATATTACCTACTGAATTACAATGTTGCATAATTTGAAATGTGTCCACATTTCATCTAAAATTCTAACCAATACCATTAGGAGTAAAAATATTGCATATTATATATTATTTTGTAATTTGTAATCATTATGTTCTTATAAACATACAATGATATATCGAGCAGAGGCGTACACACATATTTCCAGGGGAGGTAGGAGATGAATTTAAAATATATATATACACGTATTATATGTTTTATAAAAATGGTGAACCCCACTGTGCACGCCACTGATGAGTTATGTTCAGAGTTGAAAACTAATCATAAAATACAGATATTTCATACAGCTATCATGCCGACCTAACCTTGATTTGTAAATCAAATTAAGTACTTTAATTGTTGGTACTCAATAATATAATCTAACTTATACTCATACTTTATTTTTATCATCTTGGAAATCAGCCATTTACATTTTATACTATCTCATACATTTTTTTAAACAAAAAATGTAGTTTATCAGCAGTAAATGAGTTCCACTTGATATTTCTTAACAAAATTACTTTTTTCTACTTTAAAATTAAAAATTTAAATGTAGGTAATCACAACAAAGTGTTTTACCGAAATGACAAAATGGTTACACGTGGACATGGTTATGGACATGTATATTAGCTTTTTTCATTCAAAGTGTATATATATATATATGTGTGTGTGTGTGTTTATATAATATATGTATTATTTAATTGTTTTATGTTAAAAATGCATAAGTACTAAGACATTTGATAATATTAAATATTGTTGGTACAAAATGTAAAATAAGTGAAAAGTTTTTATGTTATGGAAATGCTCGAAAAATATATTTTTTATTCATATTTAATATTGTTAATAATCTACTTATGACAAAGTGAAAGTAATAATTTTATACTTTTTCCAGGAATATTACTATTTACCAAAATCGGTTTTATTATTTTTTTATTTTACTTAGTACCGCGGTATAAAGATATACCTAATTATAATAATTTATTTATGGTTAAGTCTTGACCTGCACGTATCCAGTATCCAAGACATACAAATTATCTGTGATTTGCGTAGGCAGGTTTAATATAATACTTTATGTTATTTGCTAGATCGAAAAAACCAATCCAAATACTAAGTCACTCGCCTCTTTACCAATTATGTATTTAAAAAAAATTTTGTTCATAATCCTTACAAGAACTTTCACGAACCACAATATTAAAATACCGTGTTTCCAATGCACTTTTCCTTATAATATCCTCTCCAACCACGGCAGCCACTTCACCGGTCGGATTCCAATTAATGTAATCGCCACGGTACCCACTTCAACGACAATAATAACAATTTATCAATGGCAACGCACGGTCTGCGTCGAGGGTTATTGAATTGAAAAATCCATATTTTTATTGAACGCGGACCATACGCCAAACGAAAAGCACTCGACGGTGTCGTCTGAAATGTGCCTTTGATGGTCCCATCAGATGATTAAATTGTACAGACTTTTGAACTTGTGCCAAATGAATTTAGGGTGGATTTTACTTTTTTTTGACTAAACTTGTACAAAATAGTCCGACATTCCCCCTCTGCTGAGTCCATAGTAAAATGAAACCTCTTCAGTTTTGACTTTCCAAGGTTGCCCCCGGCCGAGTCAAATTCCACAAAGAAACTAACCCTTTCGCGCGACCGAATTTCGTCGAGATACATACTGAACTGTTGAACATTAAATCATATTACATTTTGAATGTAGGTACTTATGCAGTTTGCAAATAACAATATTAGGTAAAGGTACACATGAAAAATAAACTGTACCAAAAATATATGCATGTGAGAATAAGTCAAATATAGGAAGTATTCTAGAATATATACTTAAATGGTGAAATATTATATAATTTATATGACACGATTATTTTAATACACTTGTACTAAATGTTAAAATGTATAATTGTAATATATAATTTTTTGCTTGAAAGTTGATTTAAAATAAATTACAAAATATTAGTTTTTACCAGTATTAAAAATTTTATAAACAAGAAATATTACACATACAAAAGGTTACGATTTTGAATTTTAGTTCCTGAGTGGACCAAGGAATCTGTTGGCTGTACCATGAATCATGATACATATGTGTATTTTTTATGTATATAAATATATAATTTTGTGTCTATTATTATTACATTTTGCTAAATGAAAATAATAAAAATACCTAATACTATCATACCGGGCCACTAAGAAAACAAATATATAAATTTGTTTTTAATAAGTTGCTATTACTAGTAATGTTCTTATAGGTAATGATTTATAATAAATTAAGACTGCATAAAACAAAATCTCAAAAAAAAAAAAAAAGAAGAAGCTAGCAGCTACGTATACCGTCCTTGTCCCTTCCTCATACCAACCGTAACACACTTAAAACAACCAACTAATCCAATTATTATCACTTTGTTTTGCACCATAGTACCACACATTATAATAGTTATAATTTATAACTAAGTTAGATTAAACCTGTAACTGACTAATAATCACAACGAGTGATTATTAAACAAAAATAAACAGAAATATCTGTCAAATAAAAGCGTGGTACCTATTTTCTTTAATATATTAAACGTGATTAAATATTAAATTGGGAAATTTCTGAACTTTATTTTAGTTTATTAAAACTAACATACTATATTATGGGTATTAATAAATAATAAACTTTGCAACAATATACATTTTGACCGTCAGTAACCATAAATTAATTATAGTTGACGTTCGTTTGAAATAAGTAATAAAATATATTACATTTCGTATTTTGAACACTATAGTACACTACATATATATATATATATAACCATTGTACATTTATAATGATTTTATGTATAATAAACAGACGATATTTCCAATCAAAACATCGACGTTGTTTTAAAAATATTATTTTGCAGTTCTTTTGTACAAATATGTTTTTTTTTTCAAACATATAATTACAATTCATGCGTTTTCAAAAGTGTTCGTTGACGCATTGTAATAAAGAATACAGCATAATAAACCTACATCTAGACTGTATAGTGGAGTGGCATTCAAAAAACGATCGAATTTGTTAAAATATTCAAAAGGACTGACGGCAACGCTGTTAAGCTTTTCTTTAGGGATGTTTGTTGTGCAGGGGACATACATATTTAATACACCGGTCAGGGGTTTATAAAGTGTATAGTACATAAAGTGTATACTGTATAGTAAGCGCGGAAAACAAGCCTACAAAAATACTAACACAATATTCATAACAGTATATTTTTTTTTTGTAAATATACACAATATATTATGTATTATTTATAGCAGATAGTACTCTTTAGAATAAACTATTAAAAATAACAATTAACTAATACGTTATACGTAATTAATTAATTTTTATATACAAAATGCAAAAATTTGATTTCCAGGATAAATTTTCAAAAATATGAAATATAATATGTATTACTACTGTATTTTCATATCAATGACAATAATAAATTATGTTTTAAAGATTTATAAAAATTATTTTAATTTGTAATTGATTTTACCTCGGATTTTACCTTTGTGAATAATTTTAATCCATTCGGCACGACTCATCCCCTAAGAGTATTTTATGATTTAACTATTATAGCCATAATATTATACAAACATATTACTTCGTTATATATTGAGTTTCCATGTAATAATTGACGGTAGGTACCTATAGTGATAAATTCATTAACAATTCAGTCAAAAATTAATTATTAAATTAATTACTGCACAATGCACAGACGTAATATAATCATTTAATTATATTATATTATCATGAGAAACCATGAGTGTTTAAATAGGTAGTACTTATAATTTTAATTTCTAAAAAGTCTATGAGAAAACTGTATGATATTACCAAAAAACATCGAACTTGATAAATATTATGTACCTTATACTATTATGCCTTTTTTAGATCTTGAGTGGAGCTAAAAATATATTTGCTTTACAATGATGTGTATTTTTAAATTTTTCATAGTATTTTTTCATTAACTCTATTCAACTGTTTACTATTTTTAGGAAACTGATTAGGAACTTATTATAGGTATTTTAAACACCTTTTATCTATCAAAATAAATCCTTCGACGAATTTAAACTAAAAACCCATTTTTTTATGTAATATAATGTTTTATTCAGGTCAGATAACAATATAAAATCATGATCAAAAAAACATTTTAATGGCTGACTAATTGTCCACAAAACAAGCTTTTTGTAATCTACTACTACTTATTTTAACATTCTAGCCTCTAGGATTATAATTTATAACAGTAAACAAGTGTAATAATTGTATTAACTGTTATTTTTATTAAATTACAATAATGACATGGTTATAAATTTCAACAAGATTAAATAACAACTAGATAATAATAATAATAATAATAATATTATTCATACAAAGAAGTGTATTAGTAACCTATTAATATACCATTAGTACTTTGCCATAATATTTACAATCGTATTTTTTGATGAAAACAAATTAGTTATTTTCATTAAAAATTATGATTTATTTTATCTAACATGTTTAGACTAATGGAAAACAGAGTAGTCCTAAATAATAAATAAATACAATTGTTTAGTGTTTGCTTAAATACATAATTGTTTTCATTAATATATTTTAACATTAAACATAATGAAACAATAATAATAAAAAAGAACAAGAAGGACTTAATAATATTTTTTATAATTTAATCAAAATAATAAAAATTGATGAAATTGGTAACAACTTAATAAGTTTGACATTCAATAAATCAAACAATGTTTCAAACCATTTACGAAAAATTAATTTTAGGAATTTAATTTCATAAAAACACATTGATATTATAATTAGTTAATTTGTTTAACAATACTTACTGCAATATTCTACGTTTCTATGCATTAAAATAGATTTATTAATACGAGACGGACGTATAGGCGAATAGCTAAAGTCATCGATTATAAGTACCTATATTATTTTTCAAATTGTTTACAAGGTAAAGACAAAAATTAAAATAAAATAAAATGTGAAATCATAGTTCACTGTAAATGTTAATATATTCTAAGTAAACATCAATCTATATTTAATTATTCTTAATATAGTTGTTCTTAACCTATGATCCTTAACATATAGTCCTTAACTAACAATAATTTCGACCAATGATATGTATCGAATTTGGTTTTATGATATGTATGAACTTGGTTGCTTACACGATTAAGTGTAAATATTATTATAGTAATAATAATATTAAAATGTATATAATATATAAAAAAAAAATAATAAAAATAAACATTTTTGTACATGTTTATTATTAGTAATATGTATTGCTAATTTATGTACAACTTAGAATTTAATGATATGTGTTGATATGATTGGTTACCCCTTAAGATAATTATATAATATCTACATATTCTACTTATATACTTATGAACTAATAATGTATACCTATTACCTAATTATATAACAAATAATAATTGATAATTGAAAATGGTTAAGGCAAATAAGTTGTAAGTAGTCTATACCGATTGAAGTTAATAGATTTCATATTATAGTATTATAATACGTGAAGCTAACATTACAAGCTCGACTTTTCATATGGATATGTAATCAGACATTTTATAATTGTGTTTGCGTAATAATACATTTCACGAGTTGAAACTCTTGAAATTTAATTTCTGTTGATATGTTTGGGTAATTTTTGAGCGTTACGAAAGTACGAAATATTTATAATTTATATATGCTATATATATATATTAACTGTTTAATGCTGAAAAGTGATATGTAATATTTTTTTAATTTTCATAATTCTGGTTCTTAATGTTCATAACAATGTGTTATTACAAATATTATTAGAACTATGAAAAATAAGAAAATATATACGTACATTTGTATTCAATGCCCATCGTTAATGGGTAAATATTAAAATCTAAATAATTGAATTTAACGGAAAATTACATTATCATTTTTATACGTTAATCTTTTTTTCAGAATTTGTCATTTATTTAGTTAGTTTTATCATTAGTTTACTTAAAATATAGTAGAATATTTAGTTTTAAAATATTTAAAAAAGTGATCTAAAATTAGTATACTTATATACGTAAATTACATATTAACATTCAATTTGCATAATGTAAATTTAAAATAGTTGTCAGTATATTAGTAAAATGTACTGAATAATTTTAGTTTTTTTTGTGGGAAGTGGATCACTAAAAAATTAATGTTAAAGTAAAATAAGTATTATTAATATTTTGGGTTTCTTGTCAGTATAGTTTATTCGATGCATAATTATTGTACAGGTAATAATATAAGTAATTTTAATTTTAAATAGCCATAGCTTATGCAATACAAAGTTGATGAATATTGCACTGAATTTTAAGTAGAATACTGTACTAGGTAATAACTAACATGTTTAATGATTATATTAAACAATATGATGTCAATTGATGATGATTTGGTGTTTCAATAGAAATTAATTAGATGATATAGAGTGTCTTTAATTTTCTAGCTTAATTTTTGTATGCTATTTATATTTATTAAAATATATGTTCAAAAACTAAATTTAGTTATTCATTATTTAAATGCAATGATGCAAATAAACATGTTAAATCTTCATATAATAGTAACTTATTATTATTTTGTTCTGTATGAATTAAGTGTTATGTTAATTGAAATTATTAATCATTAAATAATTTATAATAGCTGATGCACAATTATGATTTAAAATTGTAAAAATGAAATATTCAAATATATTGAATACCAGTTATAATAATAATCATAATTAGTAATATAATTATTAATAAAGTAATTATATTATAAATATTCTAAATATTCATATTTCCCATTAACACTCAATCAATATTTCATTACCATAAAACAAATAAGGAACGATATAGACCATATAGAATAACGGGTTTTTTCCACCATTAATTTTAAACATGCTTGCTACACGATATAATATTGCTTAGTCTACACATATAATTTGTATTAAGTCTTTTTTTTCCCGAGAAACTATTCATTTAAAAACGGTAATATGTGATACTAATAATCTCACCTTCTATTTTAATACAGATCAATAGTTTCCTCGTTTAAGCATTTCAATGCTGTTGCCTAAATGGATTCCTATCCTGTGCTGGTTGAGATGATCTTCTAAAAGGATTGGTGTCCTGCGATTGATGGAATGTGGCATTTTCATTTTCGATCGCTACATGGCCATCCATATCAGTTTCTGAGTGTCCTTCCATTCTACTATACTCGCTATTAACTGGTATGGGTTGTTCTTGCATGGCATATGTTTGATATTCTTTATCTGGAGGGTCAGCCATAAGTATATTTGCCTCATTCTGGAATGGCTTGAAATCATATATATTTCTGAGCCTCATCAATGCCGGAGCGTATGCTAAATTGGAAACAGCTATGATGACATTCAGCCAGGTGAAACCGATCATTTCTACCACTTCACCAGCCACTATAGGACCAATGGCATAAGCTAATGAGTATGAAATATCGGCAATCGCGTAAATACTACCATAAACTGAAACATATCGGACGTCTACAATGTACCCAAGGGTTGGCAATATAGCTGTATCGACTAACGCAATTCCGAAACATATAATGCAAATAGGAATCATTAAAACTTTATATGAGGTTGAAAAAGGAATTATTAAGCAACTAAGACCTTCGAGAGATAATCCAATAGCCACCATAAGCCATTGATAGTTTGGGAACAATTTTGATAGCTTTACTGTCAGTATTACACCAAACACGTGCGGGAAAAATGCGGGTAGCCATATCATCCCCATTTTCCAGTTGTCATGAGTAATGTGATCTTCCATCCAGAGTGATATAGTAGGCTCTAAAAATGCGAGTGCAACGTTTGACATCATCAAGGCTCCGGAGCATACAGCAATATAAGGGTCCATAAAGAGTTTCCATATGGGTATGGTTGGAACTTTTTTCAAATGTTTTTGTTCTTTGAGTTGTTGTTTTATGGGTTTCATAACGAGGAGTAGCATTAAACCATCAACAAGACAAACGAATGCTAGTATAAGGAATGGAATTTCTTTACCAGCGAATTGATATAAAGCGCCCCCAAAAGGTGGTGCTACTAGACATCCAAAGCTGATGAATGCTAATGCGATTCCTAATGCTTGAGCTCTTTCATTTTCTTCGGTAAATCGATCAGCTATCATCGCTAAGCCAGACGTATCAGCAAATGCAGATCCAACTCCTTGAAGACTTCTAGCTATGAAAAGGACGGAATAACTTCTTCCGCATGCAAATATCGAGGTGGATAGGAACATAATGGATAAGCCAATCATCATTGGTATGTCATATCCAATCCGATCGATTAGAGCACCAGAAAACGGATTCACCATGAGTTGTACGATTGCTTTGGATGCAAATAATACTCCAGTTGCTGAATCTTGTCCATGGTGGGCAGGTGGGGTGATCGGATCATCCGTAAAGTTTACTGCCGTGGGGATTTCACCCCAAGAATCTACATACCTCAAATAATCTGGTATGATTGGCACAATTACCATGTATAGCATATTGTCCAACAACAATGCTATAGACACGATTACTAGGATCAGTCTTCTTTGAATAACTGGCTCTTGAATCTTCTCCCATAGTATTTCCTTTAACTCGTTGACTTCTAAATTAATAAGTGGCACTTGGAACGTGCCCACAGCGCTCCAACACCGAAATAGTGGATTCCCTGATGGTTCCATGGTGAAGGTTCTGATATCACATTACACGACCTCCCCCGATGAAACGATGATGGAACTCACCATGATTGATCCCAGACCTTCAACAAAAAGATACAAAATAATTGTGTTAGAAAATTAATGTAAAACAACAGATGAAAAATAATGAGTGTATCTCATTGCAAAGGTATGAAATCCATCATGGAAAGTTCTTCAATAATATAGACAACAATAATGCATTAAATAAATATGGAATCTGCACCTTTGCTGTGAGAAAACATGATTTAAACAATTTATTAAGTAAACGTACATTTTACTTTGATAATATTATTCACAATTTTCAATGGTCTTAATAATACGTATGTTTCTTATTTTCATATTAAATCACATAAATATATACTTGTAGTATAATATACATAGTACCTAGTATAATCTGATAATATTGTTATTAATGTTTAACACCAGACCAGTGTAAAAGACGTGATAATTACAGATGCCACATACTCCTGAGGGTTTAGGTTTATTTAAAGTTACAAAGCTGTCAATGGAAGGGACTGTCAATGGCACGCGTAACCTCGCGGCACAAACGATTCTCTTTTGCATTTTGAAAATAAATTACATGGCTGCTATCGTAACAAACCGACCCAACAACCTACCCTTTATAATTGAGTTATTTTATGTGAAATATAATTATTTTTTGGCTATGTTTAACACTATTTATTTTTATTCAAGGCATGTACCTATATATATATGTACGATATCGTGCATTTATTGCAAAAAAAACAAAAAAATTATTTTTAATTAACATGTCTAAAGTCAGTAGTGAATAAGTCAATAATTTCCATAAAAATCATGGATTTAAAATAAAATTTATATTTATAAGACATAGGTAATATATTGTTAATAATTTGAAAAAAGAATGCTAAATAAAGTATAAGTTATCAGTATATTTACGTTTAGTCATAATTTCCCTTGGCAATGATTTTCGTGTTTGTTTTGGTCCCCCACAAACATTTTAGCAAAGTTTATAAAGGCATCCACTATAGTCACTACCCTGTCTCATTATTTTTAATGATGCAATTTGCTAATTAACCGGTCACCATATACATTGGAAGGGAGCAACCCTCCTAGTATGTTTCGTTCATTTTATAGGGTTCGAGTGTCGATAATGTACATGTTTCTTCGCCCGATGCAGATTCGTTTGACGTACACAAAAAAACATCAATGACTTTGTATATGTAAAATAGTTCAGTAAAAGAGAAGACATTTTATTCGTCGAGTTACTAACAATTACTCAAATTGATGAATTTGTTAGTTATTTAGTAGGAACTAACATCTATTTTTATTTTAGTAGCCTGTAATGGATATTGGACATGTATTTGACTAATACACAATTACAATATATTTAACATGGGAAAATATGTAGGTACTTAACCAACAAGTTCAGATGATTTCGAATGAAATTTGAAATGTATGATTCAAATTTCAAGTTTTTAATTTGTAATCAAAAGAATTGTGGTTTTGAAATGTTAACAATATGAAATGCAATTATTGACTAAAAATATATGACTCATTATGAAAATACATTATTAAGTTAAACCTATTTATAAAAAAAAAGTATTTACAAAAAAAGTAATTCTCAGCTAAACAGATTTTATCTACATTTTGTAATATAATAAATTAAAGAAAATTTTCAATCACGGAAAATGTAAATTACTGTTGACTGTTGTATAAATTATACTTGTATTACCTAGTAAATAACCATATTTAGTTATTCAATTAATTTTTTTATGAACAAATTGAACTTTGTTATGATTTTAAACAATAACCCTGCAGTCACTACAGTTAATTTAAATTTCTACATTTAATATTGAGTATTTATTCAACATATTTTGCATAGTTTAACATAATCGATATAATTTAGTAGATTTATTATTGAATCATAATTTTATATTTCAATTTACATACTAATTTATATTATTTACTATTTTAAGATGAAATTGTCACATAAAATTATGCACTCAAATCATAAAGTAAATATATTATATAAGTACTAAATCTTTAGTACCTACCTAGTTATTATAAAATACAATTTAATTTGCTTTACGATTACTGATTGTCTGATTAGTTATTGAAATTTATTCTGTGGAAATTATTTAAATTAAGTAAAATGCCAATATTGTAAAATTGTTTGTTCATAATAAAAATAACTTAAAGGGGATTGGTGACGGTGATTTCCTGTCTTTGTCTAACACACGCGCAACATAAGAATTTAGACGTATTTTTTGTCCAACGTACCGATTGATATTGTGAAGCGATAAAAATTCTAAAAACAGATTTGAA
>NC_042495.1:78837099-78851650 GCF_005508785.2 Acyrthosiphon pisum | reverse complement strand
TTGGTACGTGTGACAAAAAATACGTCTAAATTCTTATGTTGCGCGTGTGTTAGACAAAGACAGGAAATCACCGTCACCAATCCCCTTAATAAACGTTAATTACATTTTTTCAAACTTTGAAAATTCATAGGCGAATTGTACAACTAAAATATGTACCTATATAGGTACTTAAGTTTATAAATTGAAATAAAAATAAAAATAATAATTGTATTTACCTAAGAAATAATTTAAAAGCTCAGAGAATTAAAAAAAAATAATGAGAATTTTCTATTGCAATGTGTTGACTTGGAAAATTTGTTTATGCGAACTCTGAAAGGGGTGGCTCATTCTTAACGTGGCGGAAAATATATTTTTAACCGTGCGCACCTAAGTCAATTTGATCACGTTTCAAAAATCCGGTGTTCTGCTGAAATTAAATCAACCACTTCGCTTTAAACATAAAAAAGACAGGATTTCTTTCTTTTTGTATAAAAAACGATTGTCAATTTTTATTTTTTTTCATATAGATTTATTTCATATTCAGAATATTGATATAATTAATGAAATATTTTTTTAGTAAATTTGCATGACTACTGTTATCGTTCTAATAATTAAATAGGTAAGTAAAAATTATGATTTTTTTTTTTTTTTAAATTAACGGAGATATTATTCTAAATGTATTATTTTTAAATAATACCTACGATAGGTATTTACAGTAATTTGTTAAAATCGTATTATTACCTATCCGAATAAAAGCTTCCATTTACTTATCAGAAATTGGTTCAGATTCAATAAATAATTATTATAATTGCATGCATAAAATATACTATTATAATTAATTGTACTATTTAGTATTTTATAAATATTTAAGATTAATAGAATTTTTGATTGAATAATTGAACATTTCATTAGATAGTTAAAACTAGTTAATTGAACATTGGCTTTGAATTACAAATATCTAATGTTTGCATGAAAAGCGTTTTAAAGAACATAAATTAATAATTAAATTATATAAAGAATTGATGAATTTCTATATTGAGGTTCTATATTACTTCATGTATGTCTGAAATAGCATTATTTTTTTTAATTTAATGAAAACAAAGTAAATGGATTAAATTACGTATCTTAAAACATAATAAATAGAACCGTATATAACTAGGATAAAAATCGTTAATATTTAATTATTATATCAGCTACATAATATAATGTATAGTTACTTGTATATATTTATAGAATTCATACATAATTGTAGAAATAACAATATTAATTAAATGGCCTGAATACTGAATATGTTAATTTGTAGTATAGTTAGTAGCTTGTTTCAATTATACTGTTCAACAAATATTCTATACGATTGTCGATTACTCGAAAAGTTGACGTTAAGTTAAAACTGTATTTTTCAACTATTTTTTTTTAATTGTCTTAGAAAAATCAAAAACCTAGAATAAATAATTCACGATAACAAGATGTTTAAACCTAATATCTATAACAAACAACATCACTTACAATTCAGCAGCACAAAAAAGAAAATAATATTTAAAACTCACGTCAGATGATACAAATGTGCAAATTAAATAAAATTTTGAAATACTAATACTAGATTTTTTGAAAAATTAAATATCCTAGTAATGATTTAATTTCCTTGATAAATATAAGTATATTTATAATCTTACAATGACAAAATCTTACAATCAATAAATTTTATAATATTATTTAATTATTTTTTTTATACTAGTAAGTATAAAAGTTATAATGATAATAATAAAATAAAAATAAAATCGAGTAAAATATTCGGGTTGTGATATGTGCGTTGTACCTACCTATTTACTATTTTAATTTCTCTGCTAAATACTTTTGTGTCAAAAAAATAAAATTACTTGACATAATTATTATTAGGCATAGATAATAAGATACATATGTATAATCTGGGGGGGGGAGAGTGGCAATAGGAGGCAACTACCCCTCAGATACTTAATCGATTGGACAATAGTGTCTTTTTACCTTATAGATGTTTACCACAGACCACCCCCCCCCCCACCCAAGAATTTACCTCAGATTCCACCTATGTAGACATATACGATATTTTCTGCATGATGAAAAATTCCGTTTAAAAGTATTCGAACGATCATTATGATTTTATAATAAAATATGTTTAACTAAAATCATTATGAGGTATCATACACTCATACCTAAATAATAAATACGTTATGTATGTAGATAATATATAGGAGTCCTGTCCTGTGTGCGTTCGTTGACGTGCACATAATTTGGATGGCTTAAACGTAATGTTTTCGATGTGTATATTATACATAAATACTAAATAGTCATTACCATAACAAAATATCAGCTTTAGGTGTTTATAGATTCGAAAAATTTTTACAAGTGGATTGCTTCGTCGACGGGATCGCCATTCTAGTTTGTACAGTTCCCGGATCGAGGTGGTCTCTGTTACAAGTCATAACTATATTATTACTGTAGTAGGTGCACCTAATCAACCCCGCCACGGCTCGTCATTGTTATAATATCCGAAATGAGAGGGTCGCCTGTTCGTTATATTATAGGCCTTGTGCATAAAATATATTATATCGTCGTCGCATGTCCAATTTCTCGAATGATGTCGTGACCGTGCGCACTTACACTTTTCCTCGGTCTTTCCGCCTCGTTATTCCCTTCCCAGTGGTTATAAATTATACGCGTGTGTGTGTGTGTGTGTGTGTGTGTATGTACCCCTACACGTGCGTGTCGTATATGACAACGGAGTTTTACGAGCTATTCTTGCCTAACGAAGACAACCACGTAAGTCAGCCGCTGCTTCATTGCAATACAAAATATCTTTGTAATACCTCCGGCGTGTATAATTTAATAAACAAATAACCATTTGCTATTATTGGCACGTAGCTGTCGTCGTGGTTTTGTTTTCTAGTGGACGGAAACTCGCGCACCGCTGGAAGAACTTTTCATCCGTGTCTATATTTGAATATCGTAAGCTCCCGCAAGTCGTCACGCGCGGTCTATACGATGGGCACTGGGCGGGGGATAGAACGAGGGAGGGTCAATAGTGGTTGACGGGAGGGCGACCGATTGAACTGGGGCCACCGCCACCGCCTTTACAGGTACCTACCGTATTGTACGACAGTAATTAGGTATTATAATATACATCTAAGCGAAAACGACGGTATAAAACCGACACATTGAGACGAGCACCGAGCTCCGGACTCCGGGAACAAAGAACCGACGTAAAGTAACAGCGCGCGGTTCCCGAGGGCTCTTATTATTGCGATTTCCTCAAAATCTAAACAAAAAAAAAAAAAAACAAAACTAAAGAAAGAAAATTATCGTTAGAGGGGTTGACCTGCATGTACACGACGCACAACTGGGGCGGCGAGCGGCAGTGGGCGCTCACAGGAAGTAATTGAGTTTGCCGAGGGCTGATGGCCGCAGGCGGCAGTGGTAAAATACCAGCGAGAAAAAGCCGCCACAACTGCTATAGGCCTTTTGTTTCGAAAGCCGAATGCAAACGCGGTCTCGGTTGTGTTTTCTACCATCCCCCTATATATATAATAATATACGTATGCCCGTCACGGTGGGATCAGAAATTAGGTTACTTTTTTTTCTATATTCTCCCCCACACAACAAAAACCCATCTAACTGACTGCGTACACAGACCGACGACGGTATATATATGTATTGATGAGTCTGAATATCTTTATATTCTTACGGGATTTACACGTAAAAGATTTGTCCATAAAATTTGAGCTTTTAAAAGCCAGTTAAAAAAGCACACCTTGTGTGAGGATTATAACTTAAAAACTATTCAAATTCGATTTCGAGTTGTAATGATTTTGAAAAACCGATAAACATAATAATATTATGCGTATTGTTTTCTCTTGATTGAAGAAAATATTTTACGTAATTATCATTATGCATAAATATGATTTGCTCAAATTTATTTTTGAAGGCCATGGTTAAAACGATTACAATTGTTGTACAACTATTGGGATGTAATATAGTAGAAAATATATCATTTACAATATATCATTATGATATTGTTTTCATTTGACAACTGATATTATCAAATATTTCAATTATGGCTATTATACTTATATTATAGTTTTAAAAGATATAATAGTTTCGGTTACCCAATTTCTATGAGTTATTACTTATTAAACTTGTACATAAATATAATTGATTATCATAATCGGTATAGGTACTAGATAGTACTGTTTTAGATTATGTCGTTGACGTTTAAAAATAATATTAAATAAAAGTTTTAAGTTTAAAATCTTTTATTACATGATTTTACATGCATAGAATAAATCTATCTTAAAAAATTGAATTAATTATAATCGAAAATATAATAGATTTCATCTAAACAAATATTACAATATAAATTCACTAGTCTCCAAGGAACAATTCCTTATTTTTTATTTAATTTTTCTTGATTTTTAAAACGTCGAGAAATTGTGATTTTTGTAAAATATTGTTTTAATACTTAATGAAATATAAATTATTTATTGTTCCTAGTATAGATATAAAGAGTGTTAATATTTGTATTTTACAGCATTTATAATAATGGGTTTCAATTATATTCTTTCGATGATTTCTTAAGTGTTTATTTTTTCTTTAAAAAAATGATAATATCTTGTCGACACTATACAATGATTGATCTCAAAAATGCTGCAGCACTTGTTAAATAAAACACATCTTCTGTTAACAAATTTGGTAAGTAATCAAATCCGATATCTTTGATAAATATCTAAGGTTGACAAATTTGAATAGTTTTAAATAAGTATTTTCTTTTTGCTGACAACAGATTTTTTTTACATTGTTTTACAATTAAAAAGTATTTCAGAATAAAGTATACAGAATACTTAGTATTACGTAGTTACTATTGAGGTAGTTAACTAGAAATTCATATAATAAAGTATTTTTAGGACATATAATATTTTTTGAAAATATATTCGATAACAACTCACAAGTATAAAGTACTTATCATAATTAATATAATATAATATTATGATTATTACTAAATATAACAGAAAAATCCATCTACTGTTATAAATGGAGAAATATCAAATAACTGAGATAATACATATTTTGTTTTGTTAATATATAGGTGAGCAATTAATTGCCTATATCTTACTCCTTATAAATTCAATAAATTGATTACCTATGTTAAAATATTATAATGATGGAATATAATACTGTAACGTACTCTGTATTTCACAAAACAGTCAACATAATATTATTATATATGCAAACAAGTAAAATATAATCCAAACGGAGTATAACACTTTCTTATAGAATGTTATTAATATGTTAAATATTACATGTAAATCATACATTATTATTTATTTCATGCAAAAATCGTTATTCAGTTATACGGAATGTAAATTCAAACTATGTGATAACACTATATGTAGGAGATAAACTTATTCTAAGAATTATAAATTGGTATAAAAATTATTATAGTTAAAGGCAGCAATGTACATCATTATCTCCTTGACTGGACTTCACAAATAGGGACTAAAACCAAGACAGACCTTAATTTACAGATTTACTGTATGCACCTTAATGTCACTCAGCACTAAATTTGGTGAAACACTTGGAATATTTTCAAGAGTAGTTAAATACACATAATATTTAATTATTATTTGTAAATATTCATTTAAACTTCAACTGAAGTCGTATACTCGTATCTATTCAAACGATTGTTGATATTGGCATGCAACAATACATTATAGCCATAACTGATAATATTATAATAATTATAATAATATTTTGTAATAATGTAATGTAATACAAATGTGTAGGAAAATGAAAGACGTAAACCTTATACCTACTATATAATATTACCTATGTTATATAGGTTTTTATGTCATAAAATCAAATTTTAATGAAACTTTTGTTACCTACCTCGATCTATAATCATTGTTTGTTAATGTACGTGCATCACTTAAACATTTTGTCGTTTAACACGGCTCATAATTGTTTGACGCGAATGGCAAATATTACCATCGTATATATAGTCAAATTTCAACAACTTATAATATTCCATAATAACTCATTTCATTCGAGTACAGCAAAGACGCAATCCAAAAACAATAATCCTTATAATATAATTGTATAACAGTTAACCATTTGGTCTTCACTGATCCTCTTGTAGGTATAACATCATACTAATCGCCTAATACATAATTGTAGATCAAACATGCAGCAAGTACTACGTATTATATTATATACAGATAATTGGCATGGTCGTCGCAGAGATGTCTCACGCAGTACAGGCAAATAATAATATTCAACTGTGACAAATAAATCGTAGCCGACAAAATATTGTGTTCGTAGACTTCTATGGTATAAACCTGAAATTATATCTCTATATGCTCTGCCGAGGTCGTCAAAACCAAGGAGTCAAAAGGGGATAAAATATTTCGGGTTTCGTGTTCAAAACCGGGCCACATTTTTTGCGGGTTACCCCGGTTCTTACAACTCGAAACCCGGGATTGAACCCGTTTTGATACAAAACTGTTGACTATTATGTGCCCTAATTATAATAATTATTAGTTAAATTAATCAAAACGCATCATTGCTCACTATACGTTTTATGCCATTCGAATTTCACTCCTAAGAACTCGTCTTGAATTACGTTTTACTTCAACCCACTCTCATCGTACGATCATACCTACGTAAGTATACACACTTACTGCTTATAAATAGACTTATCTGGGATACGGTCGCTCACTTGCTCATATTGAAATACAATAATAGTAACGGTGACAATTTATTATAACGACTTTGCAGTGTAATATTATAATAGCAATGCTCACCCAGAACCGAGTTAGCAGCCGGACCCGCGGACGAGTTCCAGAAGCCCCTGATGGTAGTGGCCAACTTCTGCGGCGACGCCGCGACGGACGCTACGATTGCAGCGTGCAGTTTGCTGCCGGTTGTGCCGCCGTCTTCCGCCGCAGCCGGTCCGACTTGGTCGGCCGTCGCGAGCGTCGCGTCCGTATCCACCTTGACCGAGCGTCGACTATGCGTACCGACCACGCCGCGACTCCCCGTGTAACCGCACGCGCGTGATCACCAACTGCCGGTGCACATCACAACGATGACCACGGACGGCGACGACGCGGAACGATGATGATGACCGTGGCCGCTGTGCCCGAAGTGCAGTCCTCGTGATGCAGGAAGGTCAGCCGGGCAGCTATGGCGCGATGCACTTAGGATCTCGAAGCGAAGATCGCGATCGAGTTTCCTGTGCAGTGGCGGTTGAGGGTGCGAGTAGTGGTCGCGGTCGTGGTGATGCGTGTGCAGTTGTAGGAGAGGGTGAGGGGGCGCTTTTGACTCCTGGAATGGCGGGGGGGGGAGAATAACGTATATTTTTGTTTTTGTGGTGGTGGTGGTGATGACGATGGTGGTGCTGGCGTCGTGTTACGCTACGTTGATGGACATACGGAAAAACGCGGCGCGACTGTGGCCGGTGATCGAGCTCGGGCGCGTGACGGACGCTCAGTGCGACCGGCAGGTCCCTTCGAACGCCGCCGGCGCCGAATCCGCTCGTAGGCGTGTCCGGGGTGCCGGCGCCCCGCCCGGGCGCCGCCTCGATTCACGCGGGTCGCCCCCGACACCCGTGTCCCGACGTCCCGGTGCCAGCGTTCGCGCGCGCGCATTTCTTCGCAGCTAGTGGGTATCTGGGTCAATGCGGCCCGGCGGTTCTTCGCAGGTCCACCCCTCCACACCCCACCAACGACGTATATGCAAATTAAGACCGGTGACTGACTATCGCTACACTACTCTGTGGTGCAGGGTGTATTGTGGGTACGCGCTTATACGAGTAATATAATATAATAGGTAGGTAGCTATATATAGCCCGCGAGGTTATCACAGCAACCGCGGAACACACGCGTGTGTAAACAGAAAAAAATTTGACGAACGAGTGGAAATGAAAACTCGGTATGAGAACAGAAACACCGTATATAACATGATACTGTAGCGTAGTTGTAAAGTATACTCGTAAAACAGACGACTTTATTGTTGTTGTTACGATTCTAGAGTCTGGCGTTGTATTGCGGAACGAGTATAATAGCTATTACATACATAAACTATAATATTGTTCTCGGTACGGGGTAACGACGATATACGCGTCCGCGCCATTGTAAAAGAATATAAGATGTATAATATAACTATAATATAAGAATAGTACTGTATACGATATGTGCACGGCACTGCGCAGTGTGTCCGAAGTACAAGACCGCAGAGTAACTATATAATATGTATATAGTATTGTATTATGTTTTATTATATTATACATAATGGGGCCATGGTGGTGTATACTGCTGTTCCGTATTACACTGGTAATGCAAAAATATATTGACTCGTTCGCTGTATAGTACAGTATATTTGAAATTCTGATATTGCACGTTCATATAGTATTTGTTTTATAATAAATTAAATTATAACTGAAAATTACGTAATTTGTGACTTGGAAATAACTTTGCGATCGATTTTTCTCCTTTATGCGTGTTACATAAACTATATTTACGATAGTTTGCTGAACTATACCCTGTGCCAGTAAAAAATAATTCTCTATGAACGACAACTGCACGTACTTCAAACATTAAAATATTCTTCTCGTTTCATTTAAATATAACTTGAAATAACATTAAGTTGACATAAAGTTTATTTTAAGCCACATGTATTTTTCATGTTAAATTATCATCATCACTGAAATCAAACTAAATTATATATTTATTTTTTTTATTTTTAATCTAGAACTTATACAATCTATACTAAAAAAAAGTACAATAAGCATAATGTATGTTTTTGTTAAATTAAGTGTAGTGACTTGAGTGTCTCGAGGGAAGAAACCATCCAGTGAAGGTACTTCGGCAATATATGTATACTAATAACAATACATTACTCTTAGCATCGATTATAAATATTATATTATTATCAATGGTCGTATGTAAAAGTTGTACATTTATTAATTTATGTCAAAGAAATATAAGAATAGTGTTATCGTATAAGACACCATATTATAATAAATAATAAAACATGCATTATACATTTTGCAAGACTTATATTGTTTTAACTTATAATTTTCATCCAAAAAAAGTAACTCTATAGACAGAAAAAAATATAGTTAATAGGTATTTGGTATCACTGTATCAGTCTTACTTCACTCACCACATTGCAGCTAGGGTAGCAGTTTCCTATGAAAGCAAATTTGAAAAGAATGATAATCCATCGTATTCAAAATCGATTTTAAGTTCAGTTGATGCCGAGATTGCTAACATTTCTTCTTTGATTGCTATCGGTGGTTTTTCTTAACACTTAAAGAAACTATTGAGATAGGTAATTTAAAAATGTTTCTTTTCAAAGTACTATCCCTACTCAATATCTGATCTTATAACTACGACATTGCTACATAAAACTTTTTAAGCACTCTTTTAGCTCAATTTTCTATCTGATATAGTGTTCACAACAAAAATAAATATACATTCCTTGTTTTGATTGTAATCTAAAATCTGTAATGAAATAAGAAAAAATATTTTTATACAAAGTGCTCTTCATTATAGCACAATTATACATATAATTATATATATATATTTGAGATCTATACCTATAGTACCTACACAATAGTAATTTGTATACTGCCATAATGGCATAACACTACATACCTACCTACCTACATTATACTTTTACTGCAATTACATTACATTATATAAATTATTAAGTTTAAAGAAAAATATGGGCTTCAAAAGT
This sequence comes from Acyrthosiphon pisum, assembly GCF_005508785.2. Taxonomy (NCBI): domain Eukaryota; kingdom Metazoa; phylum Arthropoda; class Insecta; order Hemiptera; family Aphididae; genus Acyrthosiphon; species Acyrthosiphon pisum. The sequence goes on along the minus strand of NC_042495.1, from coordinate 78,841,900 downwards.
TGTAAGGAGAAATCAGTAGAAAACCATTTTTGCCGTGCAATAATTAATTTTTTTTACCTTTTCATATATCTCTTTATGTAAATATTACTATGATTCATTATCTGTGGTAAAGTGAATAGAATATTTTTCTTCATTCAATCGGTAAGCATATTGTGTTAAGTTGACAACAGTTTCCATTATATGGACTAGGTAGTAGGTACCTACATTAATACGTTTAAATCAATTCATCAATTATACATGTTTTCCCATTCTCAAACCAATATTATAGTAATCCAATAGATTTGAATAATTTACATTTTACACACATTACTCATAAGTAATTTATTTAGGTGCTCATTTTGTTACTGACATAAATAACTTTCAAGTATAATTATACAGACGATAAATAAGCTGACTGTTGTTTATTAGATCTAAATTTGGCTTGTAAGATACACATATTATACTATAGTATATTTGAACGTTAACTTAATCCTCCGAAGTCTTAACAAACACACTAGTAAATATATTTTCATTGTTTATTTAGACCTATTGACAATTGTTAAGATCTATTAGCTATTTATGAATTTATGATGCAAGTTTATTTAAGCTTTGTATGAATATTGTTTAATCTTAGGATTATTTTAAACATACGTAGACACGTTACCATTTAGCATTTCAGATGATTAATATCGAACGTTTATAAAATAACTTTTTCAAGTTTTATCTAGGTACCTATATAATTAAAGTTTATATTTTGTATATTCATGTAGGTACTCATTATTCATAAATTCATAAATCAATATGATTATTATATTGAAACTAAAACAAATCTACAATGACAATTTTTTTTTAAACATTTATTAGACTATATATACAACCTTTATTTAGGTACCATAAGCATATGTGTGAGGAAAAAATATATTATATATAGGCGTGGAGACATGATGTGAGAAGTCACGCAGCAGCATATTACCATATTAACGATTATATGATTAGACTATATTATATATTAGTACATTATACATATTATATTTGTTATTATTTTAAAATTTTATTTAATTTTTTATTACTGAGCCAAGTCATGACATCAGCGCCTTTTAAGTCTTCTCGGAGAATTTCCAGGGATAATAGCCGAGTTAAGTGCAGAAATTAGTGGACAATGACAACTCAAACCAAATGTTTTAACTGTATTGTTTTAAAATACAAATAAATTTGATTTTAGTAACTGTTTTAATGCCCTCAACATATTTTTTTGACTTTCTTAAAATTACCCAAGAATATTAAAAATCTCTCTAAATTATTTATTTGAGGTCCGTAGTGCAATTTTTTGAAATTTTAAACTATCTCAAAGATATCAGCAATTTATGATACATTTATTAATTTTAAAACTAATAATTTTGTACTTAACTTAAAAAATAATTATCATATCATCTAAAAATGAATAGGTTATAAGAAATATAAAAGATACTGATTTTTTTGTGTTGTTTCATAAAGAATTTGCAACGTTTATTTAATTTAAAAAAATATTATTTTCTTTAACTATGAATAATACTCATATGTTGCTGCACGAGTATACCATTGTCATGAAAATTTATAAAACTGGTGAAAGGATTCCAGCTGGATTGAAGTTTTATATTGTAGTATAAAATACATATTATATTTCAAGAAAGAAATATTTTATGTAGGATTGTTCTCTTAGAAATATGTATTAGATTATGAGAGGAGCGATAAGTAGTCGAAATAATGGTTCGATTTTCAACTTCAGTATCTTGTTCGATGGGAAAGTAAATCTAGTTGATGCTTTGAGGAGGTCAAAATATATGGAGACCCATATTTCCGTTAGTGTTTAAAAGCGACGAGAAAAACAAAAATAATATTAAGGAAAACCTGGAATTTTCACACTAAATCGATTTTCGACAAAATCGATTTTGGTTTTTGTATAACTCTAAAACAAATTACCGTAGATACATTGAATTTTCACTGATTATTTATATTAGCATTTTCTACACACAATAAAATGTTCAAAATATTTTGATTTATTTACGGACATTTTCAGTTTCTAATTGTTTTAGTTTATTTTTCTATGAATGTCAATACAATTTTATTTTTTTGGTTAAAAATGCTTGAAAATTGAATACAAGGTTCTTTTATTACTGTTCTTTCTTAACAATATGTTACAATGAAAAATATTAAAAATCCAGTCACAATTTTTTTTATAAGCATTTAAAGTTCAAATGTTGACAAACCACTTATAAATCACGAAAATGTGGAATTATTTTGTTAGAAATTCATAAAAATTTTTCTTTTTAAATCCAAGATTTCAAAATGTAATACAAGATTCCTCATACGTTTGTACACCTTTATCAGAAAAAAAAAATGTCTACAAGACGGTCAAATTACATTTTTATAAGCGTTTGATGTTCAAATTTTTCTTTATTTATTTTTCGTAGTTGTATGAAGTGTTATATAAAAAATAAGTATTCATTTAAAAATACCTAACTATTTTATGATTAATTTTAAATGTGGTAATTATTAATTATTATTAATCTGAAAATGACCGTCTTCGATCATCAGTCACATTCCTTTATAAAAAGTAATAAATCATAACATTTATGCGTTATCAATAAAATTCCAAACTGTTAATAAGACAATATTCTATAAATAAGTAATGACTATAAAATCAAATTAAAAATCAAATTTTTACTATGGACTTCCATATCCGGATTGCTGTATTGGTCTCATAAAAAAAATATAACACTGCTTCTGATAATTACATTTTTAAATACAGAGTTCATAATATAATAGGAATAAATTCAAGCTAAACTGTAGTATTTTAAAAATATTTGTACGCCATGAATAAATATATTATGTAACACTTTTAAAAATGATAATTTAACTTTTGTATGTACTCACCTATAGTATTAACTATTAATTCGCAACGCTATAGTTAATTTTTCACTTTAAAATGATAATTTAATTTTTATCGATTTAAAAAAAATTAAAATGAATGCGTTTCATTTGAAATAAAAAAATATACAAATTATTGTATACATATGTATACCTATAAGCAATACAAATAATTAGTTTATGGTTCCATCGTCCATGTTGCAGAATATTACATAATATAGATTGTCCAATGAATAATAATATATATTTCAATTGTTATTACATACATTTAATAGAGTTGAAAAAAAATCGCAAATGGTTATACCTGATTTACTTTTTGTTTTGAGATTGAATGTGACAAAAGGTGCGGCTCTAATAATATTCAAAGTGGAATATACGTTTGACAAATTTACATTTATGACAATTTAAATATATTTTGACTTTTTTCGATGAGTCACTCTAAATCACGAATTTGTTGAATATTAAATATATTTGGGAGTCAAATTTTAGAAATAATTTTTGTTTATTTTATTTGTTTTTATTTTTATATTTTCATTATAAGACGTGCTAGATCAATTACTCTTATACAGAGTAAACTTATTATATTTAAAATATATGAGAAATAAAACTTAGTTATATGATGGATACTATAAGTATTAGAGTTTCCGATGAATTTCTCGATAGTCGATGAAAGCATTAAATGTAAGGAAAAGCAACTGAAAACTATTGATATATGTTTCTTAAAACCATGGCTGATAGCATGAATTTAATCGAGTTCAGAACAGTTTATCCAATTTTATATCGTGGGAATCATGTGAATATCATTATTCTTTCACTTAAAATTAGTAAGTTCCAGTGGGACCCCATATATGTTATTTTATAACAACTTTGGATACGACGCCTTGACATGTGTAAGATTTCCTTGCCCATCAAAAGATTATGGGAGTAGGTACGCAGAAAGCTAAACAAGAAAATAGGGCAAAATTAGAGTCTAGGGCTTGAAATCGATATTAGTTACTGATTTTGAATACCAATTAAAACCGTTAAAAACCGAAATCGATATCAAAACTGAAAACGAAATCGAAAAAAATCAATACCAGTAAACAAAATTGAAAATACCAATATCCGAAATTTAAATCGGAAAAAATAGAGACCTATCATCACCTATGATGTAATATGAACAACAAATTATTGCTACTAACTATATTAAGAATGTCTTAAACATTATAAATAATAATATTATAATTTAATAGTAATAATAATTTATTATATTACAATAATTTATTGTGTTTTATTTATTTTTAACTGATATGTATATTCTAATGTATTGATTTTTGAGAATGACAGAATTTCGTCCATATTTTCATACTAAAAGTGGGAACGGCTCTTCAATAAATATATAACTAATACAAATAATAATAAAAAAAAAAGGTGGGTAAGTGGATGTCACTCTGCTGTACAGTAGGTTACAAGTGGGTCACTGTATAATGGATAGTATTAAATTTGAATGCAATGATATAATATCACTATATAGGTAAGAAAAACGATTCTGAGCGGAGACGGTTTGTCAGTCTAGGTATTAGACATACCTATTATAGGTAGGTATACTTATCTATAGTATTAAAAAAAAATTGACCTATAATAGGTATTAATAATAAATTCCAAATTAATCATATCACAATATCCATCAGGTAACGCGTTATACATCAACAACAAACCGTGGTACTATCATAGATATATAATAGTATACTTTAGAAGTTTCAAGTACCCACAAATAATATTATACAATCATTACAATCCCAACAAAATAAATAAAATATTTATTCCAGGTTTTTTAATATGTAATTTCGTCCAAATTTGAACTTAAAATGACTATAAAAATAAACTGTGCTTATGTATTTCTTAGAATTTTTGGCAACAGAATTAAATATTTACG
>NC_042495.1:78790567-78836302 GCF_005508785.2 Acyrthosiphon pisum | reverse complement strand
GTCATTTTTTTTAAGTTACACCAAAAACCAAATTCAATTCTTGTGAAAAATTGATTTTGCGTAAAAATTCCCGTTTTTCCTTAATTTTTCTTTGGTTTTTCTTGGCGCTTTTAAAAATTACTGGGAATTTTAAATGTTGACCTCCCCAATGCACCAACGATATTCACTTTCCAATCGAACAAGATACTGAAGTTGAAAATCGAAGCATTATTTCGACTACTTATCGTGTACACAGACAAAAAATTAAAAAATTAAAAAATTAAAAAATTAAAAAAAAAAAAAATTAAAAATTAAAAAAAAAACACACATCATTGTAAAATCAATACATTCATCGTTCCACTCAGAATCTAAAATAATACATATCAAAAAATAAGACATTGATTTGAAGTGTTTACTTAGTATTATTTTCGTGTTGCTCCGCAACACTATACGTCTTGATGTTGTTTGTTCGATGAATAAAAAATTTCATAGACTTTTAAGTTAAAATTTCAGTAATTACTATAAATTCAAACTAATTTATTATTATTTGTAAATTGTTCTTTTTTTTCAAGACCAACACAGTATAAGATATATTATATAGTTTTCAATTAGAATTTACTTAGATCTCATATAAAGTAAAACAAGGTCACATCAGAAAAAGCATAAAACATTTCAAAAAATGTTTGCAAATTTAAATAATAAATACCTACAAAATATAGAAAGCATATTACTATGTATATTAACTTATAAATATCTATCCGAAGGTTATAGCTTTGCAGCCAAATTATTTATTCGGATTTTAGATCTCTGGTATTGTACGTATGTTGGTATTCACCGGAATAGCACCATCATAAAAAATGGGTTGCTGAGTGTGCACTCACCCCTCTGCAATTGTAATCCATAATTAGTCTATGTGTTAATCAATACTTTGGTCTCGGCATTCAGGTTTAAATATTCATTATTTTTTTATTGTAATTTTGTGCACCCACATAACATTTCCTACATTCGGTTTAGTCATGAATAAAATAATAGTAGTTAATTATTATTATTTGTTTTTGTCTACATGGTGTACCTACTGCTTATAATCATATACAATTATAGGTACCTTAACTAATTGATATTCTAAATTATAGTTTTAGAGTTGTGCAGTTTTATAATTTTAATTTTATAGATAAACTATTTGAATTTGTATATAATACAATTATTTATAAACAATATAAAACATTCCCGGGTCTGACCAATTTTTTTGTTTTGTATCAATTACAAAATTCATGTATGGACATCAGATATAGTTTACATGAATTTCTGTTTCACTTTTATAGGGGTTATGGATAGTTAATAAGTAGTTATAGATATGTATAATATTATAATTATGTTTGATTTCAAGAAAAAAGTTCTTAAACAAAATTATGTGAATTTTTTAACAATAATTGATCTTTGGAGAGGAGGCTGATAAGAAATTTACCTCATAGAATGTTTGTACACAGTTCTATGAAACTGAAATGGCGTCCCTGAAAAATATAAAAATATTAAACATTATTTGTAACTGTTATTACTCAGGTTCATTTGGGTTATCTAACGTTCGGTACTTAGTTCATCAAGAACTTAATTTGAAAACTATACCATGTGTCCTAATTTTTTAAATTTCAGAATATTCCTTAGAATATTATTTAATAAAGTCATAAAGTACTATTAATAGACAATACTATACTAAATTAATGAAGGAATCAAAGTGTAATACATAAATATAAAAATATGTTAATAACGATAAATACTTATAATATTATGATTGTAAAATTATTCCTGTCAAAAATATTTTAAAAAATAACTCTGGTTCCATGGATTTTGGATTTTAAATATTTTAAGGGTTTTTGTGTTATGGTTTAGGTTAATTCTGGAGAAATCCCCTAACGTCACTTCTAACAAACACATACATTTGATGTAAATTTCTCTTTTTCTTTCAGGTTGTAAATATTACAAGTATAAGTACAGTAAAAATGTACATTTACTTAAAAGGTTAAATAATATTTAATGAAAATTAATAAAGATTATATGGAATGAAATAGACATTAACATGAAACCATCACTATTTCTTGCGTGTGCAGTGGAGATTTAAAAATCAATGTTCGACTTGGGTTATATAATTTTTCAGTTTTTAGATATTTTCTTACAATAAACAGTAATAATTTGTGTGTTTTCTTACAATATACATGTTACGTTTAGCAGACGTTATGATATAAATAACATAAATTATGTTCACTTGGTGGTACCAAGTAATTTGAATGACATTTTAACTATTTGTATCTAACGTCTGTATTCATAATTCATATTATCGTATCGTAGAAATAAATTGCTAACCACTCAGACTATAAAACCTAAAACTCTCTGCCTATAGGTCAAAAACACTTAAACACTTGCATATTATTATCTAAACAAAAAGTAATAAATTAAGCGTATAAGTAGTAAAACGTATTATATTACTTGACATGAGAAAATACATGAACTACATTCTGACTATCGAGCATAAAACAACACATCGTTGCTAGGGGTCGGTGATTTTAAAACGTAATAGGTATAGGTATCTAGTAGTTTAGTTTCTAGCACACATTTTTTAATATAGAGATTAATTTTTGCATTTCAAAATTAATTGTATCCCAATTTAGAATATTCTAAATACGAATCTATTTTAATAGTTGCGACCCCCTAAACATTTTGTGATCGATTTTCATAATTAATTTTCTTCAATCCGTTTATGCGTCATAAACTTTCAATAATACTAAATTAATTTTATTATTTAATATACACAATAATCTTTGATGAATAATTAAAATTAATTTGAAATTCTGCTCTCTACCTACAAACGATTTAGTTTATCAAATTATATTTTTTGTAATGTTATTTCAAATGATGTTGACGTATAATCATTTTTTAAATATTATATTTCACTTATCGTGAAACTACGTCAATATCCATCGTTAATTAATTTCTGTGAGTAAATCATTTTATACTTTTATTCCTTTCAGAGTGTGTAATTCAGTTATTGTATAATTCCTTAACTACAATGTTACTGATTATTCATTCAGATTTAAATTATAATGTAAAATATTTTATTCATATCTATAAAATATAACCTACTTTAAATTAGTTTATTTTTCTGAATTTGTATTCTTTAAACAAGATATTCTTTTATGGCATGAATATCAATGATTACTTGTTTTAAGTTTAACTAATCTTATTAAATATAATTTTTTTTAAAAGGTGGACAAGTGGGTGTCGATCTACTGTACAGTAGGTTTCAATAATGGGTCACTGTAATGGATGGTGTCAAATTTAAAGTGAATACGGCCAGTCAGCTTATGATATTACTTAGTATATTTGTATGTTTGATGATATTATTATGAATGAAATAATGTATGTGGAACCTTGTTTTAAATTTTCAATCCGTAGCCATAAAAGTTGAACATTTTATACATTTCAACTATAAAATTATTTTTAAATTTAAAATTTTATAATTAATGTTGTAAAAAACCAAACTTTAAATGCTTATAAAAAAAATGAATGACACTGCCCATAGACCGGTGAATAATATTTAGTTGTCATCATGATGTACATCTTACCTTAACGATACTCCATCAGATCGTAAACCTCCAGAAGAGGACAACGCATTTCGTTGGATCGTAAATGTTGAGGCTCAAAAACATAATATGTAAGTTCAAGACTCATTCGGATAGAATTTCATTACACTGCACACCACTTCAATAATACGTACATATACGAAAAAAATGGTTTCCCAAGGATTACTGTCCGACGACGGAAAATTGTTTGTTCACTTACATTGTTAGTTCGGATGTACTGTATACATTAATCTACGATATTAGGCTCCATATATTTTTATTTTCTTGCCTCGTTATTCTGAAGGACGACCCAGGCTACATCTATTTAGCATTAATTCAATATTATGGTGTATCAGCCTACAAATGTAATTTAAAACGTATACAAACAATTTATTCATATTATATAATAATAATAAAGTATGCTTGCTAAATAACATATTTTTTGTTAGTTTTCTTTTACCACTTTTTTGAAATTGTAATTTTAAAATATATTTTAATATTTGCTATTGAAAATGTTAAGCAACGTCAGATTATGTTTAGTTGTTTCGATTTTCTAGGAGTTTTAATTTTTACGTCATGGACATTGATAATGTTTGTTCAGATGTATATATAGGTCACCACTCACCAAACAATAATCATTCTCATTAAAATACGGTAGGTGGTAAAACTAATTTCAACATTCTGATTGCATGGAAAGCTTGGTACTCGGACCAAAGAGTTAATATATCTCACGAGTGCTTTTACTTTTTGTCTCGAAGTTATAATACTCTGAGGTGCCGTTAGAGAACAGCTTCCTCCACAAGTTATACATGTCTACAATTTATTTTTACTATGTACCAAATTTACTCATTGTTATAGATAACAGATTGTAAATATATTTATAAATAAGAAAAAAGAAAGTTAATATTATTAGGGTTAAACAATAAAATAGAAATTACTTGAATCATTATATTATTTCTATGATAGGTAGGTACTTTTAAGAATTTGGTAAGTAGTATATGTAGATTTTTTGTTATTTGTTAACATGAATTAATGTATAACATATTTCCCAAAATTAGAGTTAGTTGGTAAATGGCATTGATTGTTGAAATGGTAAGTATAAATAAATCCACATTGTTTATGTGTAATTATTAAACTTAGTTTCAAATAATAAAACGGAGAAAAAATATTAATAATTCTGTTCATTATTCAATCCTTTAACATGAAATTATATTCATATGACTGAAAGGTTCCGTAGAAAATTGGTATTGATAAACTATAATATTTTGCTAAATATTTTTGTATAATTTTCATCAATCAAAATGCATATTATTCATATAATTTAATTCTTAATATAGGTAACTTGTAAAATAAGGTAGGTACTTTTTATCCAGGTATGTATGAAGAGTATCCACTAGGTTATGTTGGGTACTACATTGACTTACCTTTAACTCTCACATAAAGCTAATACACAGAGTCATATTATATTTTGACCCCATTTTATTCACGTACAAAGGGCTGCTAGTGCCTAGTAAGTAGTACAATAATTATAAATGCAAGTATAATTATAAAAAGTCCATACAAAAAGTTCCACGCTCTCTACTGCGACTACAGCTCTATTAAATATATCTCTTTAAAATATTTAAATAGTAAAATTATGATCACACGGAGTATTATATAGGCTATTTAAGTACACCACTTCACTTTTGTGTGCCCATATTTCTAGAATCTTATAAGGATTGTATTTTATTTTATGTATTCCAATAATTATTTAATGTTAATAATACTTTTGTATTCAAAAACCTACTTGTATACGATCATCCTGTATTTGTACTCAATGTGCTACAGATAATGAATTGCATCTTTGTATATACAGTATATTAATTATTATTTTTACTTAGAGAGTTTGTCACTGAACGAGTATTACAACTGCACAATTGATTTTCCCGACCTTAACACTTTAAATGCAATAGTATATTAATATATACTATATAACCTATACACTTGAAACGATAAAGTAATAATTATTAATAATAATAACTTTACTGTAAAGGCCTTATTGTCACCCATAAGAACAAAATATATATCTATATATATAAAAATCTAATGCTGTTAGTTAGTCTCGCTAAAACTCGAGAACGGCTGGACCGATTTAGTTCATTTTGGTCTTAAATTATTTGTGGAAGTCCAGAGAAGTTTTAAAGGTGAGTGAGTATGAAAATGTTCGGAATTAATTTTTTAATATTAAATTTAAATTTTCATGGTGTATTTCGGATATTCCCGTGACCGACCGCGATAGTAGATTTTTAGCTACCTGTAACTTGACCTTTTTTCTTTTGTGTGTGTTTTATCGTCAGCAGCGTGTAGGTGTCAATTGTTCAGAGAAGTAAAACTCGACAATTTATCTATGTTACAATCTATATATATAATATATCCGGAATACTCAACCGATTTTGATATATTATATCACTGGGATGTGCGAGATACGTGTGCTATGTACGATACACAAATATGACCCATTATGTTTATCTGTTATAAATTATCAAATTGTTTTTAAGATGGTCGTAATTACCAGGAGAAGGTTTTTATGAAAGAAAATTTTAGAAAAACTCGCCGGAAAAGTAGGAAATCTGGATTTAAAAAATACAATAGTGGCGTAACAGTGTATTATGTATATTGGTTGCTATTGGTTAATCGGGCATGTTTGTTGATTTGTATTATTATTTTTTGTCAATATATATATATATTATATAAATTAATGTTTGTGTGTAGATTAAACCTCTGGGAAGAAGACAAACTAATTTAGAAATGGTTAAATTTGTTTTTTGTATTCATCTGATATTAGTAGTTATGTTAGATTAGGATTTTGTATTAATTGATTATATTAATTCACCATGGGTGGAATACGACAAACTTGGTATAACTTTGATACTTTAGAGTTAAATCATACACCTACGTACAAACAGCAGGGGGTCCGCGACCTATCGTAGGTAGATTGCCTACCTTATAATATACTGCTGCAAATCAGAATTTTTATTCCGGGAAACGGAAAAGTTCAGATACATTTTGAACACCATACACCGAATATTAAATAACGAATTGAAAAAAGTTTGAGTCAAATAGAGTTGGTACATTTAACGGGCAACGAAGTGCACGGGATCAGTTAGTATAAATATATAATTAACACGATAACTCAAATTAAGAAATAAATCCTTTTTAGCTGATTTTTGCAATTTTTACAAAAATAACTTGATACATTTGTAAAATTACTTGTGTAATAGGTATTATAAGCTACAATTGATGGTTAATTTAAAATGTACTTATGAATAACTGTATGATACATTTTTAGATTTTGAGCCGAGCAATGAATGTATTGATTGAACAATAATGTGTTTTAAAAAAAAATATATTTGTGTCTGTCATCGACTGTAAAAATGCTTGGATTTTCTTCAACAACACTTTTTCCGATAGGAAAGTGAATCTAGTAGGTAGGCGCTTAGCGCCGGGAAAAATAACAGAAACATCAAGGAAAAACGGGAAAGTTTACGCAAAATCGGTTTTCGACAATGTCGATTTTGGTTTTTGTATAACTATATGTTGAAATTTAAGTACTCCTTCTGGTAGATATTTTGTATACAAAATAAAAAATAATAATAATAATAAACACCATTGTACGTAAAACCACTAGCTTCCTCGCTCCTCTCAGAATCTAAAAAAACAACATTTAAGGTTCACTTGATAATACTCTCACTTTTAAATTTAATAATAGGTAAATTTGCTCCAATATTAATCATAATAAAGTTAATTATTCAGACCGTCCAATTTGCCATGTTACGCGTTTGGGAGACGAAGACAGCGCATGCGGGTGTAGCGTCCTCTTAAGTCTGAAAATGAGAATTTTTTCAAGTTTGGTACCAAATATAGTTTTAAAATAATTTACATTTCACGTAACTGTTACATAACATATCGTGTCTTCGCGGCATATAATTTAAGGTTTACTTGTCTACGCCTAAAATGCAATTATAATTATAATTATACTCTTCATGCCCAATGCACATTTAATGTATTTATAAGGCACATCTCTCTGTAGTAATAATATATACGTAATAGTATAACTAAAGTATAACCTTTTATTTAAAGATCATTTAAACAAAAAAATTACCCAGAAGTCAGAATCAAGATATATCAATATACAATTATTGATGGAACCTCACGGGTCATACAATTAAGACTCGATATTAGTATTAACTAACATGGAATTTTCTTCGATTAATATTTAATTTCGATGAATATTATACTATTAAAGGTACTTACCTACAGGCTACAATGCTACAATTATTTAAATATTTTTTGACAATTTATTTCAAAAGTTACCGACCCATTTAACGGTAAATAATTACATGTTTTGATGGATTTAATAAATAACCAATGTCAAATTATAGACATAGAAATATACTTGTTTAGAAGTAAACTTTGTTTATGATTCTAATAACGTAAATAGGCATTAATAAAGAATATAGGTAGTTTATTGAACTTAGGATAAATCTGAGTGCAAAAGAACAATAATTATTTTTAAATAAATATAATTTATTAATTATTATTATAAATATTTTGTGTCGTTTAGTAATTACGTTACACTTCAACGGGATCTTGATTTCTCTTTATCGGTGGCGATGGGCTTAACGTAATTTGTCCGTTTAATTGTGCACGATTAAACATTTATACATAATATGGGCTATGGTAGTAGGTATTTAACAAAATTTAAATAAAACTAGGAAAATCTTCATATCTCAACATAATGTGCGGAAACTACTTATACAATGTGATGTTTTTTATTTGTAAGGGCAATATCAAGATTATATTTCATGTACACCTAATAGCAATGTCTGTATAACTGCTTAATATTGTACGTGTAAATGTTATACAATCCGATGAGCTATATAGGTACAGAGTGCAAATTATTTTAAACACAGAACGCTTAATTTCAGTCAATATTTTGTGCTTTTGAAAAAAAAAATTCATATAACTTCAAGTTTATAGCACTATAATTTTGAAACTATAATATTATTTGATCACATGATTCTATTACACTTTTACTTAGGTATTGAGATAATCCAGATTTTTAATTTTGTTTTCCAAAACAGCAGTTTTTTTATGAAAGCTTAGGTGTTATAATATAACGATGCTTTTCCAATTGAAAGTTTATATAAGATGAACATAATGAACAAAATTCTTATTTCAGTATAAAAATATGATGTTTTGTCTTTGTTTTGATCATTATTTTATATGTAAATATTAATTTTTACAAATTACATACAATTTACAATCCCATGCTTAATACAGTTGACTGCAGCTAATACAATTTATTATCTAACAATGTTATCTATTCTCAAATGACTTTCCCGAATGACGTTGTTTGAATATAGATGGTAAATTATATATAATACACGGTATGTTAAAATGTATTGTGTCAATCCAGTGATCCAAAGGTTATTTCTTACTATTAATCATCGTCGATTCATAAGAACAAATTTCAAAAACACTCAAAACAAAAATGCATTCTCAATATTATAATTTATTATGATGAGGAAGCATGTTTACATAAATTATTGGTGCTTGCTTGATTTGTATAATTCGAAAATGTAATAATCCTACAATACATAGTTACTTTATATATTGGTATATGATATCTTCTATAATTTTTATAAATTATTAAATCAATATTTTGTATTCATCAAGCTATGATGAAGCTCAAACTTATTATATGGAAAATAAGTATTAGCAAGAGTAGAATATAATAGGAACACACTGTTCTAAAAAATTGTAAACTGAAAAACTTAACACATTCTGTCACACATCTGTTTTCTTTACGTGATAAACTATATCCATGATGGCATGATTACACTATTCCAGTTGCCACTCAAGACTCAACTAACTCTATAATCCTACCCAAATCTCATGTTATACACTCGAGTATTACAATAGGGTTTGTTAATTATATAAATTACGTGTTATAAAAATAGAAAGGCACTATATTAAGTATTAATATATTACAAGCATATTAATTCTATGCAATCGAATTAATTGAAACATAAGACCAGAGTTAATCATTTTGGCATTAAAATGTATCGTTAAGATGATTTTCTATACACAATAATGACTAATGTTGAGTCATACAATTTTATATCTGGTAAAAAAATCAAACATTTTACTCTGTTTCCGATCATTTCATTTTCTCGCAAAAGTGATTCTACTGTTACAGGACAAGCCGCCAGTCACTATCAATAGGTTTACATCTACCTATATTATAAAATATAATTTTATTTAATTGTTTATAAATTCAATTAGTTAAACAACTAACCGAAACCAAACAATAAACATTTAAGGTGTGGGTTGAATCTAATATTTTATTAAACTAGAACTTTACTTTTTACCAACAACTTATTACAACTCAGCTAAAAACTTCTTTGTGTATGGATTTTTTTATTTTTAAATTATGTAGTAGGTATTACTTACTTATCTGAAAACAAATGTAATTTTATTTTTGTGGTGTATTGACGTATTGTTAGTATGTTTAAATTTCTTAAGTTTCAATGAGTCTTATTTAAACAATATTATATTATTGAAGTGTAAAAATGAATTAATACAATGGAGAAATAAACTCATCGTCAGTTATTGTTTTTGTAAAAGTTCGTATCGAATGTCTTTATAAAACAGGGGTATACTGATTTATGGTAACTGTTGATCTTTATTTTCCACTCTTTAACACTTATTTTAAATGTAGCAAAATTCCAAGAATTTGAATATTATAATATACAATTTTAACAAGCTTGATTATTTATGAAAATACAAAACCTAACAAAAGCTTATTTTTTTTATACCTTTGCAATATTTAAATAACCCCAAAGGTTATATATAAGGACAATATACCATATTAATGGATTAATATTCTATTCATAATTCAATTAAATGTATTAGATATAATTATTTTGTTGTAAGCCTGCAATACTCAATAGTATAACGCATAAAGAATCAGTAAATCATCTATATGGTAGGTATAGGTCCTCATATTTCTGAAAGGACGTTAACTCAGTCCGCAGCATATCACTAAATAAAAATTGAATTGTGTGTATTAGTGGATCTTATTATAATAATCCATCGTAAGGGATTTTCTAAATAAAATAAAAAGTTGATTGCAGAAAATTGTAGAGAAGTATAGATAAATGCTGTAGCTGTATAATTGTTGTCTTAAATTTCTAATTTATATGGCAGTGGTGAAATAATACTATACCTGACAACGTCGCATAAAATAAAATACATTTTATGTGCGTAATCATTTGGTTGTGAAAAAGTAGCGCTGATAAGCCATAAGCGCAATGTGTATGCAATCGTGATCCACCCATCCGATTAATAATATTCATATCACTAATTGGTAATTAGAGAATTAATATTAAATAAGGATTAGGTACGTGTTTAAAAAGTGGTTTTTGTGACTTAATATGAACTAGATAAAATATAAAATAATATTTAATGTATGTGAATTAATTTCATTATAATTTATAACTAGGTATATGTAATGAAAACCTAGGAATTCAAAAAAAAAAAATTAATAATAAAACATTTAGGGGACGGAGTGGCCGAACGGATTAAGGCGTCTGTTGCGACGCACATCGACGCCGGTTCGATGCCTCGGCCATGGGCGGCATTTTTCTTCGGGCAAGTCACGGTGTCCGGAGAACAAGTGGGGCATGGCAGATACCTACAGGTGCCCAAATCAAAAATTCTGTCAAAAACAAACACACACGTGTTCCTCTCCCTGCCAACAAAAAAACCCACAAACAAAACAAAAATAGCTAATGGCCAAAGTTGACGGGATTAAGCTCAAAAAAAATAAAAATAAAAAATTGAATATAGTTTTATGGATTACAACGTAAGAAAACCACTGATAAATTTTGATGGCAATTTTAATCGTAATTTGTAGGTATGAGGTACTATATAGTTTAAACTTTAATGTGAGTAATATTATATATTATATGATCAGAATGTAAAGAATAAGTTAACAGAAACAAGTGGTAGCCGGTAGGTACTTACTAAATATTAATTTTCTCTAAGCACTGAACATAATGGAATATTTTTAACAATAAAATAACATTCTTGACTCAATTAGTCGACTCGTAATTATTACTATTACATATTACGTAAATAAACCACAAGATAAAGGTAGTATTTTTATGAATAAAATTGAGTTCCTTATAACAATTTCCGAACGTTTTATAATATGTTAAGCATAAAACATAATAATATTATTATTATCTTTTTTTAAAATATATTTATATAGGTAGCTATTATTAGTATTACTAAACTATTACAGCTTGAAAATTTAATAAAATATACATATAGGAGTAATCCTCTTTACACAATAATTTGTAAATAACTTGCATGATCTCAATTATAAAATAATAAGATTAAGATTGTTTGCATAATAACAAAATATATAAATATAATATAATACAATGAATAATTGGATAATGAGAGAAATATTAGCTATGGAGTAAAACGTTCATGTAAAATCTCGATGTTAGGAAGGAAATTAGTGAACCAATTAAAGAATTTAAATACGAAATAAATTACGACATCATACTTGAGACGATTTCTAGGGGATAATTTTTAATAGTAACAGCTTCAGCATAGGATTTCTTTCGAGGCATGAGCTTTTCGGATCTCGTTTGACGGAGTCATTGGAATTTTTTTGTGATTATGGTTTCTGTTTGAACAGGATGATGGTTAATTGTTGTGAGATAATTTAAAATGTTTCTACAATGGTCGTTGATGACTTTAGAATGAAATAGTTTTGTAAATTTAAATATGTCCCGATTAACTCCGATGTTAACAAACTGTCAAGCTCAATTGCAAAAAAGGAACATCGGCTGGTTGTTAGTCCTATCAATAATATTACCAACCCTGAAAAGGAAGAAACCCGATCCGTTAGGGACGTTTCAATATCTTCTATAGTAGTAGAATGATGAAGGAATAAAGAAGGTGGCAAATGATTGCTACATTTGGACACAAATGGCAGTGAAAATGTGTGGAAAGATAATTCAAAATTTGCATGTGATGTTTGGAGTTTGGAGTTATCATTTTGAATAAGTCTTTTTATAAATATAGGATGAACCCATCTGATCCCAAGATAAGGATAAGGCCACTCATTAACCCATTTAGATTTGAAATATTTTTGATAAATATGAGTTTCCTCATATGGAGGAGATATAGGGTAGACTGCAACCACACCTTAGGATAGAATCAGTGACGTAATTACCTACCCCCCCCCCCCCAACACAAACATGACCAAATTACGTAACTTGATAGAAGGTGGAACCGGAACCGGAGGAAGGCTGAAGACTTCGGTTGGTGAGTCTAAATCCTTTGATTGTTTGGCATATCTTTTGAGAGAAATGTACATTCTGAATTTTTGTCGGCGTCTTAAGGAGATGACGAAGGTGACGATGATGAAGATGGGTTTTGTTTAGATTGCGTATTACTACGAGGCAATGAGGCAAGGTCGGATTTTATTCAAAAATAAAAACACTAACTTTTAATGAGCAATTAATATTGAAAGGTAATCGCGCGATCTGTGTGTGTTAACTACGACTGTCGGCACAGCAATTACTTCAAAATACTGTCTATATGTATATTAATCGAAATTGAATAACAAACAGTTACATTTAACTCAAATATATATTATGAACTATTACTCTAATAATATATTTTATTGTACAATATTATCTTTTTATTTCTTATTAAGATCAAAAACAATAATAACAATAACAAGATTTGGTCATCTTTGGAGTGATTTATTTTCGTTAAAATATAATATTTCAATTCGTAGAACAATTATTTTATTATGATTACAACATTCACATGTAATTTTAATTAAAAAAGTGTAATAATAAAATTACATAAAGTTATTAGGTATAATTATTTTTGTATAACGATAATGATTGCTAATATTTTATTTATTTTTATGATTTCTGACTTTATGTCATGTGTTCAATATTCGAATCTTTTGAATGGAGTTCATTGTAGTACGATGTGGGCTGTAGAATAGGTCTGTGACTATTATTGAAAATAAAATAATATTCAGAGAATAAATTATTTTGTCTTATATGTGCCTTCATTCTTATGTAACTGTTTCGATTCCGTAAAGCAATGCACTTAAGTTTATGAAAATCAAACCCGATCCTCAAAATTGTGTTCACGTTTTCATAAAAATGTGGTGTCATAATTTATTGTTTATTTGGTAATAATTAATAACTAACAGTTATTAGCTATTATAAGTACTGAAAATTTAATTCTAAGTAAACAAAAAGGTTGAAAGTAGGTAACCGCTCTACTCACAGACTAGGTACCTACAGTAGATGTCGAGTAAATCACTATAGGTAATATGTGTTAAATTTGAATTCAATGATAAATTATTGCTTACAAAAAACGATTCTGAGCGAAAACTGTCTACCTGCTGTCAGCCATATTATTAAGTATATTTTATGAAATATTTATTAAAGTAATTTATTTTAGGTACTATAAATGTAATACGATAAGTTGAATTAGATCTATCCGAAAACAATGCAATTTAAGAATATTGTAATTGTGTATACAAAATATAAAAAAATACGTTAATGTATCAAGTACCCGTGAATAGTATATTTAAATCACAACAAATTAACTAAAATCGTTATTCTTCATTTAAATAAATTTCATTCAAATTTAAACATAAAATCTCTATAAATGAAAACGGTGTTAATTTTTTTAGATTTTGCGGTTACAGTATGAACTTCTGAGGAACCTTGTATTAAATTTCCTAGCTTTTGACCCAGACAAAACATTTTAATCAACATATTTATAGAAAACAATTAAAAAAATTAAAAACTAAAAAAATCGGTTCACGACAATAATAACTCATTAGTCATTACTAATAACTAATAAGTAATAGGTAATTAGTAATTAGAAATGTACTCATGGATTTTCATTGTTATAAAAATGTAAGCTTTTGACTTTTTTTATTTTTGTGGAATAACGCTCAATTTTGTTTTTAAATTCTTACAATAACAACTTTGAGAATTCTCGTAATACATATTCAAATTTCAAAATTTTATGAAAGTAAGTACCAATTAGATCCAATTTTCTACCTGAAACACCCCCAAAGTTCAAAATCAAACCTTTTTTTCTAATAAATATAAAAAGGTCTTAAGTCACACAGAAAAATATACACACATTATTGCAAATTCAATACACTCACAGCTCCTTCAAAATCTAAAAAGATTTACATTCCACTGATATATTGCTTTTATTCTTTAAATTGCAATCTTTAAATATAGAAACAGTAGGTACACTTCACACTTATAAGCTTTTTACTAAAGTATTTTCACTTGAATGACTTAGGTTTAAGCCTCGGAGAATTCTGTAAAATGTCAACTAAATACTTTTAGAGTGTGTAAACTAATTTATTATGTTTTTCCAGTTTTAATGTTGGAGTGCACAATGCACGTATATAAGATGAATTCAGTGTCAATTTTAAATGACAGTCTTTCAAATTAAATAAGTAGATACCAATTCAGAACTTCAGAAGCCAGAAGGTTTTGTAAACTTATATCAGTTAATACAGAAATCTCGACTCATCTTCATTTACCTTTTGCATGATCTATAATTTATACATTAATTAGGTATACATTGTTTTGAACTGTTATGCTGATCGGGTGACCTTTTAGTCATTGTGTCTGTTTATTTTTAAATTTTTATTGATTTAATAAAAATGTATAAATTTGATTAAAAAAATACTAATAAAAATCTAGGTTCGGAATCATTTTTAAAATATATAAATATCTATATAATGACTAATAATAGCTAATTTAAACTTTTAAATATTTATATATCATCGAAATCGACACAAACAAATACCATTTCAATTATTAATGATATTTCATTCCTCTCTAAAATTGTCCTCATGAAAATTACTTCTTAAAAAATAATTGTATATTATTTAACATAATAGAAAGCATACAATTGCTTATATTTTACATTAAAAAAAGACATGACATTTTAATTTATTTTCTCGTATAATAAAAAAATGCAGAATATTAGCTTATTCCATAATTTTTATTTTTTTGTTGAATGAATATAAGTTCCCACCTGAAGTTACCCTTCGTCTGTTTAATCTCAATTATTTTTCTTCTCGATTATATTTATTATAATTTGTGTCGTCATTGTGAATTTGAGTAACTATATATTTTTTTAATTTACCTATTTTTTGCAAGTTTTGAAATTAAATGAAATACTAAAAATGTCTAATTCTTGTAATCTAATTATTAAAATAATAACGAGTATTAAACCAAAACAAAAACAATAAATAGAAAAAATGTTTATATTGGTACTCGTATTGTGAAATTAAATTGTCATACTATATGACGTATTTAATAACTTATTTCCAAAAATTACATGGTTCAGTTGTGGATCCAGGGCTTAATTTTGGGGGCATCGAGTGGGCAAAAGTACAAAAAGTACATACATTTGCCACAAAATTGGCTAAACACAGTGTAAAACAAAAGGAAACTACGACGATTGGGAGGGGGGGCAAATGCCCCTTCCCCCCCCTGGATCCTCCACTGACTAGGTTGTATAAAGTACCTACATACAGCTATTCTATAATTATTTATGAAAAATCGTTAGAATAAATTATACAAAACTAATGTATATGTTTAAACTGGAAGTATTTGTATAACATATTTTAATTAATTGTAAAAAATATAAATATTATACAATTGTAAAAAATTGTATGTACCAAAAATATATTTTGTAATCTATACTTTCAAAATCAAAACCAAAATGTATAAGAATTTGAGGAGCTGGGTGTCCAGCATAATATTTTACAAACTGTATCAATTCAAATATAGGTACATTATCAATGAATCATTTATTAAAAATAACATTATAATATAGACTATAAATATTTCTACTTTGCATATATTCATGTTAATTAATTTGTGGTAAAGTTCAAAAGTTACTAATAAATCAAGAATGAATGCAATCCAAATAATAAAACGAACAAAAAGTTTTATATATATGTAATTTATTAAACATGTCATATTATATAAATTGAGAATAATAATAAAAGTATAAATTTACATATCTGTTGGTACTTGGTATACATAACAAGTTATTCAGTATGCCAAACAATTCCATTGTTATAACTTTATAAGTATTCAATTTTATTTTCATTTGTATACACTATAGTATAGTACAATACATAATACTGTTTATACTCCCATTCAAGCTGTTACAAATATTTTCGTTTTTGGTTGGTTGTTGGTATAATTTTTACCAAACCTAACCTAAGTACTTATATTTAAGTTATAACTTATAAGCTCGGTTAGAAGTTATAATTTTTTTAAGTTTTATGCATTTTAATGTTTATTATTTAAATAAAATATTATATAGGAATCAGGGTCTGGAACTTTATCGAAAAGAACCGGTATTGAACCCTAACCCTTTGAATATTGGAACCGAAACAACACCGAAACCATTATTTTTTTTAAGTGGGCACCAGTAGGTATCTGCCATACCGGGTGGGGGATGGCAGCCTCTCCCTCTGGAAACCGTGACTGCCCTAAGAAAAATGCCACTCATGGCCGAGTTTGAACCGACGCCTTAGTACGCTCGGCCATTCCATCCCCCATATCATATTTTGTATCAATCGAAAAGTAGTATTTAATCGCTTATCCTATGGGCTGAATCCTTCTTAAATATATTTTTAGAAATTCTTTCCGTTTATATTAGTAATAAATAATAATAGTGTTATTATTATTATTATTTTTTTTATTGAAATTTGAAATAAATTCGGCTTATTGGGCCACTGAACCATTATTAATACATATAACATGTTCATATAATATCTATACATTTATTTTAAAAATTATATGTATTATATATATTAAGGATACTAACTTATATAATTATTATTATGGCTTGGATTTAAATTCCCTTTAAAAAATGCATTTATTACCCATGAACTCTAAAATCTATCAAAATATGCCTTTTCAGAAAATGCATTTGACATGGAAAATTGTATAGGTACATTTCTAAATATAAAAAAATTAGTGAAAATTACATTTGTATTACACTGTATTACGGTAGTACTGCAATTAAATCAGCTAATTGGTTGATGTGATATAAAGATAAATTTCAGTTTTGTCTAATTTAAAACCAGATTACCTGATGTTATATAGTTAAAAATTAAAATGATATAAATAGCCAGTAGGTATATTACGTTATACTTTAATATTTCAATAGAGACATTTTTTTTAGTCAAATTAAATTATTATTATTATTATTATTATTATTATATTACCAGAAATAAGTAAAAATTACTTTAAAAATTTAAAAATTCATTAAAAAAATAATTGTTTGTTGCTGCGACACGGAGAAATTGTAACACATTTTTAGCTTGGAAAACATTGTACACGATGTCTTACAAGACATTCTAAAAAAATATGTTAATGCTTTGTAATTCAAGCCCTAATTATATATACATATAACCTATATTTTGTATCTTGCCCATCCCTTTTATCATTCTTAGATACTCTTGGTTATGTAATAAGTATATAATATATTATATATTGAGTTGTATTTTGTTTTATTTTCTATTTATTATTATTTATTTCGATTGTATCTTGAAATTATCAAACACTATAATTTGTTTAGCAGTCATAATCGATGTCATAATACAGACAGTATAGTTCATAATATTTAATCAATTATTTTTATATCATTATAATTTATAATATAATATATAGCCATATGCCATATGCTTTAATAACTCATATTTTATAATTTTAAATTTTACAATTGTATAGGTACATTGGTGATATTTTTCAGATAATTCGTATATAGGAACCAATATACCACACTGCCAATAGGCAATAGCTATTACATATATAAGTATCTATGTTATTTTGAAACTTACCGGCAACAATATTGATATAATATGAATTATTGGCATGTTGCATGTGTATTTATTTTCATAGCATTGGTGATTACATTACTGTTCTATAATATTACCATCCTGTTAATTGTCTACAATTTCATATATAAAATGTGTAACACAACTGCCGTATTATTATTGTATTATGACCTCTTACTTATGCTTTCGCTGAGAAATGCATTCCGGCAACAATTGCAGCACTAGGTACCTATATTATTATTATCCATAACGAAATCCCGACGGTATACGACAATAATATAATACAGTAATATAACAGTAATTACTGCAGCTGTTATTATTAAACGATCTTCAAACTTCCGTGACCAATAGGATTTCCGTCCGATATTCTAAATGTCATTATTCGGCTCGACAAGCTTATATTATTACAATTATATTAGTGTGCCTATACATATATACAGGTAGGCGGTAGCTAGTATTTATGTATAGTTTATTGTGGCACTCGTCTCAGCTTCCATTGCAGCGATTACAACTGTCAATTGTGCGCGGACGTTTCTAAATTCTAATGCGTTATATTATCATTATCATTATTATTATTATTCAACTCGTAGAGCCCCTTTCGCCCACACACACATATATATATATATTATATACGAGCTAACCCGCAAAATCTAATTATAATATACAATATCAAACTACGAAGCACTATATTATATGTCAATAGTTAAATAATAATAGTAATAGTGACCAGACAAACCTATTAGTAAATGAGATATTACTCGCATGATGCCAGTTCTCGTGCCGTCGCCATCACTGTATAATAGTGTAGGTAGGTATATTATACGTTTTATCTTTTTGTATAGGTTTACCTATGCCCATTACTCATTATTTCCGGCTAATATAGTTAATTAACTTCCTGGTCTATTGGGTAAACCACGAGCATAATATTGTTATATCAACTAGGTAATAAGATGTGGGGGCCTTTGATGCAAAATTACTATATGAAATCTGAATATCAACATCTGTCAACAATAAAATATAATACATGATGCCTATGTAGGTATATTATACATTAGTATATTACCCATGAGCAAGTCTAAGAATAAACGAGTTTAAATGTTAAAGTTAAGTCTTTTTTTTAATTTAATTTTTATTAACATAGTTTTTATTGATATAAATTTAATAAATAAACAAGTTAATTTTAATCAAATCCAAGTTACGATTATTTATAAGTAATTAAATAATAAATATAATACAATTATTATTGATAATGCATGTTGCGTGAACATTTAATTTTTATTATTTTAAACTATATTACTGACTATTTATAGATTAAAAAAAAAAAATAAAAAAATAACTTAGCTTAAGTTAATAAGTTAATTGTAAGTTTCCACAAGACTGGACAATTTAAAGATAATTTTTAATTGAGTTTAAGCTGATTGAAAATATTTTCAAAAGTTTATAGTTTATAGTTATCCAAATTTAGTTATATATAAGCTTATAATTAACGTCTTATTAACTTAAGTCAAGTTTTTATTTATTTACGCTACTGCTCCCACCTTCGGGCCTCCCTCACCAACCTATAAACCCACAATGATCAGAGTACTAGACATTTGTAGAGGAACAATATCCACGTCAATTTAATATGAATTAAAAAATATATTGATATATACTATATTGTAACCATGTAATGGTCAAGCTCAAAAGATAATTAATTTTGTAATGATAGGTACCTACCTAGTATTCGTATTACGCATAATAACACATACCAAACAAATTATAATCAAATATATTATATATATATTATATTGACTATGGGAATATGGCATGCAATTTTGATAAAGCTCATATTTTTAAACCTATGGAGTTTACATGCTATACAATATCATGCTTTACGAATCCCATACGACACGTGGAGCTTACAAATTAACATAATATCATTATCTGCCTGATCTGTGTTATCACCAATATACCTGGTGACCGGTGAAGTTTACACATCTTATATAATAATATAATTATTGTAAATCGGTGGGATTTATAAAGTGGAGTGCAAACGTTTTAAACGTTTTCGGAAATGGAAAACATAGAAAATGGCGTTAGATACCCCGTGGCAGTAAAATGTAACAGGCCGCACCAACGTCCGAACATAATAATATAATAGGCATATACGTACCTACCTATGTACCTATTATAGGTGCTACCATAATATTAAAGTATGTATAATATATAATACTTTCTCGTCGGGTTTTCGTCACACCATATCGCTGATATACCTGTATACCTATATACCGATGCAAACACGGTTCGCGATTCGCTTCGAGTAAAACTTGATCGGTATTAATACTCATACATTAAATTATAATATTGTTATGTTAGACCATTAAAATCAAATTTTTCTACAGCAGCGACAGGACGTTAATATTGCAGCCGGAACATGATGAGTTCGAACGAGATAGCTGTTGCGTTTTTGCACGATAAAGGTGTACCTATAGGTACATATACCTAAGAATTATCATACTGTTAAACTGAAATAATGTGACGGGTGCCTTGTAATATGAAAACAATAATTAATAATAAATAAATAAAATATACAGATTCATCACCACCATCTTCGATAATTTATCATTAAATTTATATAAACCAATATTTCCCACAAAAGTCTTTCGATTTCCACCAAATAAGCAAAATAGAATAAACAAAGGCGGAAATAAAATAATATGTTATATAATACTATGATGATGTGCGGGCGGTACTAACAATTTACTTTGAACTGCATTCGGATCATTTTGAGACATTCACGTTTTGTATAAAATATACCAAATCAACTTTTGTAACAGGGCTTATTCTAAAGGGCAGTAAAACTCAAATTGGTCAGAAGAAAATACCAAAATCGCGGAGTAGTTTAAGCGCGCGAGGTCGCGGTTTTTATTCACCACGGATTTTCTTTAAAAATTAAACACCTATATTTAAATAAGTATGTTCAAACGAAGTAAAATGGCTAGCGGACAACCGTGGACCTGGATGACAACCGTTTGCATCGTTTGCACCATACAAGGTATACATTTTCGAATTTAAAATTCAATATTATTGTGATTTAGTTCACTTCTGAAATTGGTTGGTTTGAAAATAGATAAATTCTAGACAAGTTTGTGACTTGCATAAAAATAATAAATAAGCGGATTGAAAAAAATGTTTAATGACGCCAACAAATACAACTATAAATTAAAGTGACGTCAAACCAAATAATATGTCTTCCACACGGACAACATAGGAAATGTGCGTTCTGCAATTCCAATTTTGTGTTATAATATTTAATATGAGGGTGAATTCGCCTATTATCAAACTTAAAGGTAAGCAAATCATCTGTATTAATGATTGTTCACAATATTTTTACTTTTAAGTTTGATATTAGCCAATAAGTAAATAATATGCTCTAATATTGAATCTAACAGCATAAAAATGGAATTACTTAACGTATACGTTTTGGTATGTTAAACGTTAGTAAGTACCTAAGTAAGATGGAGACAACTGTGGGTCAGACGTACTTACCTACTCTTAAATGATCAGATATTTGATTATGTTACGTATGTTTTCGTATCAAATATAATATGAAGTTCCAGTTTATCAAACGCTTTCAAATTGATTAATCAAAAAAAAAAAAAAAATTGATTCAAATTATTTAATATATTTTGACATAAGACCCAAATAACTTTTAATTTAAGTTTGTAATCAGAAAATTGCAGTATTATTGCCCATTTTATGGTTGTTATTTTAAAATTTAAATTTGATTTAAAAAAAAAAAAAAAAACAACAATTTGATTTAATATGAGTTGTATGTTTATCTCATAAAGAATATTACATAATATTATACTTAATACCTACATAATAATAAATAATTCATATTCATAAACGCTATTGTATATTTTATTTTTCCAACGTTACATTCTTTCAATAACTACTTAATATTGATGGTATAATTAGTTTATAAAAAATATACTGACCTATCCAAACAGCATATAAAAGTTCAAAAGTTCAAGACAAATTAATAGGATAAAAATATAGTTAAAGATTATCTTAAAACCAGCTAATATAGTTTCTTAGCCTGTTTAAGGATCTAAAACCCAGGTATTTAATGTTATTTTAGTATTTAAATGTTAAGGATATATTGTTCACACAACATGCATTATACATGACGTACCAAATGTACTGAGTTACAGTGATACAATTTTTAGGTAGGTATTTTTTGAAAAAATAAATGTTTGCACTTTGCACCTTTGTGGCAATTTACAATACAACGTAAAAGTAGTTACTTTAAGTACATTTACAATAAATGTATAAGAAAGAAAATGTGACATAACAAGGGGAGTAATTATAATAAAGATAAGTTAAGTACATTATAGAAACCGAAGAATTAAATTAAAAATTAATGTTCTGTGTATACTCTATAGGATGATTATGTCGAAAGAAGACAAAGTGAGTGGAAACATGGAATAATTTATTATTTATTGTGGGGTAAGAAAGAACAACTTTATAATTTATTTAGATATTCAGATAGGTAGCTTAAAGAAAGCGTGTAATTTTAGTTGACATGGTATTATTTAATTTTGTTACTCACTAAAAAAATATGTCAACTAATAGCTGTTATTATTTTTAATAACAGAGTATAGAATAGCTTTTAAATCGATCTATATATGAACATAACTAAAAAAATATTATTACAACTTAGAATGAATAAAACATATAACTACTGAAAAAAAATATATGTAATAAACGGCATAAATGTATGGTATTATTTTTAAATATAAACTATAGATAGTTGGTACCATAAGCATTAGGCATAGGTAAAGAATAATATGAATGACGATGATCTATATTTTGTATTGTTTTCAAACAACATTTTTATAATTATAAAGTAGGTAATCTGTGAATAAAGGATTTTAAACTGTGGTTGTATAAAATCTTAAAAATCCTGATGTATGAGCCTTTATTGTTTAAGCAAATGCTTCAATAATTGTACTAACAAATGTAAGAGAAATTAAACTGTGATTACAAATATAATTTAGTAACCAAATATATTTTACATATATCAATAAATCGCATGATTGACTATTGACTATATGTATGTATGTGTAGGTTTCAGGTCGATACTAATTACATTTACATTATACATAAGTTATAAGTATAAATAATTTTAGTCAAGACTCATGAACAAATAAACAATATAATATATTCGAGACAATGCTTTATTGTGTAGGTATCCTCTGTTTCAATGAGTAATAAGTTACCTAGGCATTACTGTAATTAATATTTAGATGTTACCTATAATCAGTAGGTGTACTTATTGGGTACATAAACATAACGCAATCATTTAATTATTATAATGGATAAAAAGACGATTAATATTCTTTTGATTATGTCAATAATATTAATTATGTTTACTTTCTTCAATGTCGTTAGAACAATATTGGTTGATGATGAAAATCAATACTATCCATATGTTCCAGGTCAACATTGAAGTTACCTACTGTTAGGTATATGTCAGTAGGTATAAAAAGAATACTATTACAAGTAACTATCAACATTAACTACATAAAAAACAAGTAAAAAAGTTGTTATTGGCGAGCATCCCTAACGAATATTAATCATCACACGATTAGCGTTTCAATAAATTAACTTAAAATTATCGGTGGATGGAAATAAATAGACGAAATATCTATGTAGGTAACATATTATTATGAAAAGCTTTATTTATAAATTAAAATGTGAAGAAATTTAAAACTAAATGTTTATGATCCAAACAATAAAACTTGTAAATTTAAGAACTCACAAAATAGGTACTCTTTAATTTTTCAAAAATTGCCTTCAATATAAGTGTTATTAGTCGTATTTTTACAAGGAAACTAATTGATCAAAAATTGGGCCTCATAAGTTTTATCACATTTTAATGAGAAATCGACTGAAATAATTAGTAGGTTCCTAGTCTCTATACAGTCTATATTATTATGTCTTACAACAGTGATTACTGATTAGTGATTATAGATGATGAATAAAAATTGTAAGCAGTTAAGAAATATATACGATATACCTATTAAATTACAATATCAAATATGGAATACCTATACTTATATCTTAAAAGGTTTATGTTGTTTTTTAGATAAATCTTTTCATAGTTCTAGAGTCTAGGTACCTACTGACTAATATTTATTGTCAAACTTTTTATTGAAAAATTAAACTGTTTAAAATTAAGTATAAAGGATATTAACTTCAATAAACAAATGTTTACAATAATAAACTATTCACAAAA
Source organism: Acyrthosiphon pisum (assembly GCF_005508785.2). NCBI lineage: Eukaryota > Metazoa > Arthropoda > Insecta > Hemiptera > Aphididae > Acyrthosiphon > Acyrthosiphon pisum. The sequence goes on along the minus strand of NC_042495.1, from coordinate 78,811,437 downwards.
TATCTAATCACCTTTTTATTTTTAAAACTGTGGGAGATACACATTTCCATTACAATGATTTTAACCGTTTCTGTTAAAGCTCGTATCCGCCAGTAATAAAAAAGATATTTTTATATTATTGTTTTTTAAATTACCCACAAAGTTGTTACATTGCTGTGCTATTACGTAATTCCCAAGCAACGTATTTTAGTAAAAACGTATTTTCAAAAAATTGATTTTACGGAAAGCTGGCCATGTTCAGATCTGAGAACCAATTTTTCATAAAAAAGGACCATACCCAAAGTTATCACGCGCCATACATTGATAACTCCGATTTGGTTCAATCATTTTAAGGCATATTGAATTGAAAATGTATTAAAGAAATTCTTCATTGACATCAAATACGATACAGCCTGTTGTAGGTACCTACACAGGTAAGGTAAATACAAACTATGTCCACCGCTGAAATTTCGTCTAACCGTTAGACTCTAACGTATCGCAAACCGTTGCCGATTTTATATTAATATTTTAACACGGAATTCAAGCAAAGGGAACAGCAGTCATATTTTACGTTTTTCATTTCGTATAAAAATAAAAATATGAAACCAATTTTTATATAATATCTTTATCGTAATTGGTTTTCCAGCAGGTAAACAAACACTATGATTATCTGCGAACGAAATTCGAGTGACATAAATTTGATAAATTATATGTGTAGTGTCATCGTGTTACCCGCACTGTTATGCGGAATATATGTGCGTTTAGATGCAATTGGCGCTAATGGATTTTTGTTTCACGCGTCATTATCGCTTATTGCGTGGCTACGTAACACCTAGGACATGCGAAGAGAAAGCGCAATATGTTACTTTGTTTGTTCGTTTTCACGGCCTTTTAAGCGGATTTACCTAACGGCGAAGATAGATGTCCCGTCGGTTTATATTCGGAATCCCCCCAAACACGTTACAAAATATTTAACAAGGTCCTTCAGCTGGAACAATCGACGGTTTTTTTTTTCATTTTTTGATAGATTCGGTCATCTGTGGCAACGGATATTGTTTGTTTTGTGTACGTCGTAATAATGATAGCACATCTCTCGATCGTGTCGTAGTCATATATTATGACTTGATTATAATCATAATATACAGTACACATATTATATAAGTATAATATTGTATTACCAATATTATTATAATACGTACATCGACGCATTGAACATGCGATTTTCATACCAAATTTTCACAATTAGACAAAATAATCCGCCAACAGATATTATAATTCACAAGGTACCTATAAAAAATTGTATTCGTTAGATAAATACACAATATAATATTGACTGGATAATTTCCGCTATAACAAAGAATAAGAACCGATATTATTTTTTTTTTCTGGGCACCTGTGTCTTATATATAGTTTATATAGAAACGTATTAATTTTCTCGTAATTTATTGTCAAGTATGTTGTTATATTTATTATATATTATTATCCATAACCGACGTTAATTGGAAAATGATTTATAAACTTATAACAATTAAACTATTTGAAATTATAGTTTGGTCATCGAGTTGGCTTGACCATGTACTTCCCCAGTCCAGGCAGTAGGCAGAATCGATAAATAGTAAATCACATTTGAAATAAATGTGAATTTCCATCAGTGGATGATTTCACAATATTATAGGTACTCGTACTCCTTTTTTTACTATAGGACTACTTAACATAATAACATCACTTACACTTATTGGAAACGAGTCTTTACAGATTGGGTTAATTCGTGTAATATCTGTATAAAAATCAAACAATATTTTAAAAACGATTCTTAGCGGTGAACTTGATTAAAATTTAAAGCCACAGTAGCTTGGACTTTTTTGTTTCTCCAACTTACAATCCTCAGACAATTCAATTAACTCATTTGAAAAACATATAAAGCATTTAAACTTTGAACTTGAAGTTTGAACCAATAACAACAGCAAAATGTATTATAAAACAACATTTATAAATCCTTTACCCTTATTATTCAAATATGTCTACAGCATTAATAAAAGCAAAGTTTTAAGACTTAAGAACAAAAATATTCCTCCAAAATAAAGCATGTATGCAGGGGGGGATATCGGGTCTTTCTCGTTTATATTAATTAATTTACAAAATATATACTCAACAACTTATAGTTTCTGACCGTGTCAACAATTCTTTACTAGCTCATAAATTATAAAAAAATTTTTAAAGCTTCCAGCATTTAATTTATATTTGTATGACATAATATAATGTAGAAAGGTGATCTTTTCCTTTCTACATTATGTAAATGTACAAATAGGTATGTACTGTAGTCAGCTGTAGAGTATGAAAACGTACATCATATCAGACAAACTATAGTAACCACGTGAACTACCACTGAAGTACGTGTTGCAGAAAATATAATGAATGTTGTCACTCCAACACCGGTGTTGGGGGTTGGCGAGAACAGGAAATAAAGAATATGCATTATTATTTCCCTATACCATTTGCGTATCCTATAATATATTTTCATTCATATTCCACTCAAATACAAACGCTGTAGGTACCTTTTGCCGTTCATTAAAAATGAAAGTAACGCATATAGGTATACCGCGCGAGTGCATTAAAATTTATAAATCCACTAAATCGAAATGAAATTCAAAGAATGCATTATTTCCAAACAACGTAAAACCATATCGTTGTAAAATCACACAATATCTACATTCTACATAGATACATACAGTTAGGTTATCCGTTCCACTCGGAATCTGAAATGAGAAAATAAAGCTCCACGATTGCATTATATTTATACGTATTATGATATGTAGATATTTTTCGCGTAAAGGAAATTGTGCGACATAAATAATATCATTTATAAACGCGCACAATAGAATAAAAGTATAAACTATTTATTATATTATATAACGATATGTTTATAGTTGATCGTAGGTATATTGTACTATATGTAGTGCAAAATAGTTCATTGATACTTAAATGTAACCATATAATGATAGGTATATATATGTATACTATAATCGTATGTGTTATATTTCTTGTTTAAACAATTTTCGAATCGTCATTATAATATTGCATCACCCATTTGAAGTGTCATTTTGCCTATAAGTTTTCGTATTCCTGCTGTAGCTTGACACGTTCGATTTTTAAAACACTTTAATAACTCGACATTTCCAATCATCAGCACTGTTATTCTATTGGCGTCCACTGTCCGACACATGACTTAACGAATCGTGAGCATAGTAGTCTGTACTCTGTAGTATAAAGTAGTACATAATACATATCTTTAGCTAAGCAAGGGGGGTTACATTATAATATAGTTTGGACAACAGTATGGTAGGTTATACAACTATTTAATTCCATCGCGTCAAACGATGTTTGCGGATAGAAACATTCAGATTATCATTTTAAAAATACCTATGCTATCGTTACATTACCGTGAAATTGAATTCATTGAATATGTACAGAATATAACTGGTTTTGAAATTTGACACAACGTCGTCATAATAAAATGAAAAAAAAGGTGACAAATACTCTTCTATAGCATTTACGTTTATTGTGCATACCTTTGCAATAACAATCATATATAATCTATATTGACTAGGTAGCTACTGCAGTGATTTCAGTATTTTACATAACACAATATTTATAACTATAAAATAGTCTAATACTACATTACTACTACAATATAATATTATACAAGGACGTAATTATTATTAAATTCGCTATTATTAAATCCATACTTGGCTATTTGATTCACTATTTTTAATAGGTCGTAGACAAGTACATACTTTTTCCGTAGGGTATTTTGATATTGTTTTAGTAAGTGTGATTCTTAACATTAATTTATTTTAAGGGAAGTAAAAATAATAATTACAGTTCCGCAGCGGGTACGAAAACGGATGGTTTTTTTGCCAGATGGCCATTCGGAATGGTTGGTAGGTAATTTATTTACTTGGGCTTATGGATATCATTTGAGCGACACTGTAGTGACGGGATGGAACATGCAATTTACAAGCGAAAATGCCAGAAAAATATATTGTGCAAAAAGAAGTTATAGGTTAGGAAGGTACATTATAAACAAATTATTGAACATTTTTAAATAACATAAGTAAAATAAAAATGAATTTTACAAACGTATGAATTTTGAACCAATTTATTTAGCAACATAATACAATTTATACACATTTCAACGCTTGAGAAACTATTTTATTACCTGTGGCCTGTGGCCATGTTATCCCATCCATATGAGAGCTATCGATGTGGGCTATAATAAGTTGATATTACGTGCCATCATCGTCTTATATCACTACAATAAAATTCGATACAGGCTTGGTGGTTAGAACTTTCTTTAGAATAAACTTTATACTATATTATTAAGAGTATTACGTCTGGTCGAAGTCGGCGATGATCTCTGGCATTATGGCATGAATAGCTCACCGCACTGAGAATACTTCACTCACAGATTAATATATTGTAGATAATTTCTAATGTGAAAATTTAAATCTTACACTATATGTATAGTAGGTATGTAGTATATTTGTTGTGGGTATACTATTATGGTTACTTGTAATATAATTTGTAGGTTTAATTTTGTTAAATTTAGACTTATGAGTAATATGTAGGTATATTATAAAAAAAAATAATTAAGTAACATGGGAACTTGCTAATATATTTTAAATCGCAAACAGAGAATTATTGTAGTAAGGGCAACACACCATTTTTGTTTGAGACATCTAGTTGGTCGGTTTCCAGGGACTGCGACATTTCGTATTAATGGTTTATTATTGGAGGTAAAACACTCGTGGAAGCATTGGTAATGTTAAAAATGTAAAAAAAAAAAACTTCTTTGTTGAGTAATTTTAATTTTAGAATGGAATGTATAGTGCTGTCCGAGACGAAATGTACTTACCACTCACATACATGCGTATATTATAATATTTTAAAAACAAAAAAAAAACATTTTATATACTCATAATAAACATATAATATACACATATAATATTTCTGTTTTACATAAGTACTTATATACTTCAATAAATTATTGTCGCTTAATATTTTTGATAGATATAGGTATATAAGATGTTAAATTAATACAAATGTAATTAATTTTTAAGTAATATTTTTAAATAAATAGGTAAGACAACGTATTATATACGTTAAAAATGAAAAACATTTTAATCGTGTTCAATACAGTTAGTTATAATAATTTATGTTAAAACTAAGTATTTTTTTTAATAAATCTATAAATACTCGTACAAAATATAATGGTGGCACCCAGTTTTAAACGTTTTGAATAGTCCTACGGGCTACGATTAATGTCGACGAGTAATTTGTTTCTTTTCTTTTCGCGTAAATCGACCGTTATTAATGTAAATTTTCCGTTCGGCCAAAGGGGGAAATTATGCGAACGCTTATTATAAATTCATATCTAAATAAACCACAGGGGTCTATGAATGGCCGCTTAACGATATATGTTGTACGTGGGAAGAGGAGTAGAACTGTAAAGTATACTACGTAACGTGGGCGACGTAAATGCCAGGTTTGTCATAATATCGATCGACAAACCCTGCCAACCTTTGAACTTTGCCATTGCCCCTTCCCCGGCATTTCCCAGAACGCAACCGTTAACGTATATTACAGCGGACAAAATAAACTGTTCCTAACCTGAACGGCTGAACTCAAACGCAGACACACAAGGGTAACAGCCGAGGTGAATCTTAAAAATTGTTCATCAAAGGCATTTTATGTTTGTACACGCACGTCCCATCCAGGACATAACTCTGTCACTTTAATTTGATTTCGAGAGACTGTTGGTGGCGTAAGAAGAAGAAAAATAGCGCAAACAGCGCATGCCTATAATACATTCATATAATATAAACTCGTTTAGCGTTGTTTTCGTATTGGACCTTAAAAAATGACTTTAATTAAAGTTAGGTAATACGGTTAATCGTCTCGTTTCTCTGTGAAGGAACCATATTATATACAATAGTTTGCATAATGAAATACAATATATTTATCAGTAACCTACTGCCACGCTGGTCAAGGTGATATTTATAACTTCTTAAATGTCACCATGATAAATACGTCAGTTTTAAAATTTTAAAAACTCACCCTTCGTGCACACTGCTACATAATATCACTTAATTTAGTTTGATCTATTATAATACAGTATTATATTAAGATTAACTGTTCAATTATAACATGTACCGTTTTCAGCGATATTTATCATATTTGTTGTACCTAACAGGTAATACAATTTAATTTACCATAGTGCTACAAGTCACGGATTCACTACAACTCGTGTTATCTGAAATTTGAATGAATAAATAATTTTATTTTAACAAATTGTATGCTACGGTTACCTAAATTATTATTTAAGATATTTTAGAGGATATCAGTGCACTATTATTTGATTTCTTTGTCTGACCCAAGCGCAACGTAGAAAATTTGCGTTGAACAGAACCAATCTGGCGTTGTTAGCTTTAGTATAAGAATAATAAGGATATTGTTTTTTTTTTTTTACAATATTTCAATTTTAAAGGAAGATATGAGCATTTTAAAATTGTAACACTTTACATATTATTAGGTTCTAATGACTCGCATAAAAATATTAAAATATCTAAAAAATGTCTTAACTTTAAGTTTGATAATATTATGTCGATTTACTCTAATACTAAAGTTAACAACACAAGTTTGGTTCTGTTGAATTCAGATTTGTTTCCACGTGCTCAGAAATAGAAAACAAATGTTGCGCTGCAGAAATCCTCTAGGAACGTAATAATTTAATGTTGCTATCCCTCTATAATTTAGGTACCTACCACCATATACTCGGAGGAAAAAAAACTCAACTATTGCTGTGACATACTGATTTAGAAATATGAAAAATCCTATTTACTATTATACTGATAATATAATATAATATATTTTATAAGTACACCTATGTTAAGATATTAGAGATTTGGTCTTGTGTACATTTATGATGAAATGTGGAGCGATGAAAACCCTGAACAGTGTACACCTAATAAATCTATTATAATATTAAGGCTCATATTACACGAATTCACAAGTTTTATCAGAACTCTTTTCTAAACACCCTGTATACCCACTATATACATAAATACTCTTATATAATTAATCTAATTAGTCACATAATATACAATAGATAATTATTATCAGTGTTATTATAATTGGTTACGTTTAGGGTGTTCATTGAATTAGGTAGGTACTTACGTCGGAAATTCGCATATATACATTATATACCTACCGTTTACTCTGTTATACGAACTGCTACCGGCATTTTCACCGCCGCCGCTTCATTATTCGTGTCAGTTTTAATCCGATCAAACGGCCGAGTAATACATTTATTAATGTATATAATGCAATAACAATAACTTCGGTAATATTGTTATTCGATCCCGTCCCATACCGTGTCGTAGAACTCTATATTTGTACTTTCTTTCTTTCGACCGTTTGAAATTTATACATTGCGTTTCAATGGCTACAGTTATGTAAATATGTCTAATACAATTGTACTTCTGCAGTCGCTGCTAGAGACATCGGTTCCAATACGGAAAATTAATTAAGGCCCATGTCTAATTGTATCGAGATAGTTTTTTTTCGCACCTTTTATAATGACCGGCTAGACATTTTTAACATTATTGTTCATTGAATTACACGTTTCAGCTAGTCGTATACGAAGAAACTAATCTATTTATTATGTTTTAATCTGATTTAGAAATAAGCCGATAGTATAATATATAGTAGTATATATATATAGGTAGTGGTATTAGTGGTAGTAACTATAGTAGCGTATAAGTACATTCATATTATATTTCAATAAGATTCGACGATTGTCATAGCTGAAACTCAGTTGTGATTTTTGTGTCTTTGTTTTGTTTATTAGATATCATGCAATAACGCATGATACATATATACAGCGTATAATTGATAACAATTTCACAAACAACATAATATTATTGCGTGTAGTGCAGTACTATTTTGTGCAGTACATATAGCGACGGTTTTAAAATGTTCATGAAATTTTTTTTCTTGAAATATTTCATGCATTTTTCATGAAATATTTCATTTTGATGAAAAATATAAATAAAATGTTTATTATATCTAAAAGTTTATAGTCGTCAACTTCTAAGTGAACATTTTTAAAAGTTGGTTTATTGTATGAAACAAAGAAAAATATATGTAACATATTTACATAAAATTTATAAGTTGTTTAACAAACGTATACTACTTATAACAAATTATATGAACTAAGTATTGAATAATAAGCCCAGAGCCCCTTCGCATCACTCAGCCGCATACACACACACATTATACGACTTTTGTACACTTATAATTACTGAAAAATGAAAATACACAATTATTTCATTCATTGTTATAATTGACTTCAAGTTTCTTCACTTTCAAACCATTATCTTTTGGATCGTTGATGGTTCACATACAACAATATTTTAAAACTCATGTAAAAAAAATGTTTTTATTCTCAAAATAATGTCAGGAATATTTTTCAGCACAACATAATATAGAATATAGAATATACAAATATCAAATAATAGATCAACAAAAATAATATGTTTTCCTTTAATTCTAAGTGTGTAATCAATTTATTGTTTCTAATCATCTATAACGGAACATGTATAAAAAAAGAAAAATATTTTTCATAATTCCATTGAAATATTTCAAATTTAGAACCCTAAGTACATATTAATGATCCATTTTCAAACAACTAGGTAGGTATACCTAGTGGCTATCACACTCTGGTCGATATTTGCAAGCTGTTTAACTCAGTGCTCATCCCGTCATTTATGAACATAAAATTAAACAAAACGAATAATATTAGCAATATTATATTGCCTAGTGCTCCAGTAAAACTGTATCTATATAATTCTAAAATCATGAAATTAGAATTAAATAAAATAAGAAAAGATTATTATTAAAAAAAAAAAAAATCAATGAGTTGATTAATGTTGGACGTAGAGTCTCCTCTGTCAGAGACGTTGTGTTTGAAAAAAATCCCTTTCCCCTTAGTTAAGCTTCAGAAACGATCGGCTATCTATATATTATGTATATTGTATATCGCTGTATAATGTATGTACCCACCTACAATCTGCATTATACCACGTTTATGAATAATGTATATACTCTATACGTTTTCTGTCAAAGTGTCAATGAACCATGTCAACTTTCAAACGACAACAGAATACCTATCTAACGATATATGTAATAATATATTGATTATACTGTTATGATAAAAGAGAGCCTACTATCATGGGACAACAAATTATTGTCAACAATCGATTTGAATTGTCCACAACTATGGTGGTGCAATACGTTAAAATCAGTTTTCATTTCTTTAACTTCTTTTTTTTATCCCAAATACCTAACAGGTAACTTAATGACAATAAGAAGTAGGTAAGTATTAACTTATTTTGTGTAGGTGCCTATATAAAATTACGATGGTTATACTAAGTAATTGACTAACGAATTTTCCATTAAACCAGATATTCCTTGATTATCATAAATCATAATACTACATGAAAATATATATTATGTTTTTTTGATTGCTTAACAGCCCACTACAATTATTACAAGTGCCAACATAACATATTTATATATTCGTATATTGTAATCACAAATGTTTTCGCATCTCAAATTAATTAAAAATCGTGAGTTACCCTTAAAATTTAAATACCTATATATTAAAATTGGCGCTTTCAATTTTAAAAATGTCTTTATTCGTAGTCAATTTGGTGAAAATGTTCAAGTAATTTATCAACATTATTAAATATATTGATTTGCAAATTAAAATAAAATAATTTGATATTATATACGATTGATGAATGGTATTTAAAAAAATGTCCGTCATTATGGATTGAGGAGGGTAACTGGGGAACGTAAGTTAGCATCGAATTAAAAAAAATATTTTACAAAAAATTATTTACATTATTAATTGGATTAGTTAAGAATTATGTTTGGCCAGGTAAGAGGAGGTAACTTAGTTGACATATTTATTATTTAGCCTAAGTCCAATTTTGAAGGATATAATATCATTGACCAACAATTATGAGTTTAAACGAAAACTTCACCACCAGTTTTAAACTTCCTGAAAGTCATTCCATCTATACGGCAGAAGTCATAGCTATTCTAAATTTAGTGGAAGTAGTGGAACACATACTCGATCACGGGAACATTAACAAAAACAATATAATTCTCTCAGACTCACTGAGCACACTCCAACGTCTAAAGATTACAACTAACACGACATACATAGCAAAGCTAATACAACATAAAATAAGTCAATCAATAGAAACAGACGAATCAACGATATGTTCATATCTGTAATCTGGATTCCTGGATATAGCAACATCGAAGGGAATGAGAAGACAGATCGAGGAGCCAAGAAAATAGTAAAATCCGTAGATACCTCAAAACTTAATATAACAACTTATGCAGATTTAAAATATCAAATCAAAGAACTCACCCAAATTAAATGGCAGACACACTAGCTCAATCAAAACACTAAATATAAAGAAATCAAAAATACTATCTTCTCTAAATAGAATCGTTAAGGAAATTATCAACAGACTCCGCATCGGCCACACCTGTCTAACACATGGATACCTCATGGAAAAAGAAGAAAAACCAATTTGCAGTTTTTGTGGACCTGAACTCTCAATCAACCACATAATCACAGAATGCCTCCAATACGCAGATAAACTCAACAACATCAACATACCTGACGCCGACACCAGCACATAGCGCAAATAGTGTTTGGGATTTGAGGGGGGAGGTGCTATGCTAAAGCCTTACTTTGATAATATTGAATAACCTTAAAAAAAAGTGTAGGAAATGTTTGGGGGGCTATGGACATTTTAAGAGGGGCTTAGCCCCTAAAGCCCCTTCCTATTTGCGCCTACGGTACCAGGTAAATATCGATTAGTATATAAAACATAAGCATCTTCGAACATCAGAAATCTAGCAGCTGCAGGAGTCTCGCGAGTAAATTATCTTGCACCACAGAATTCGTACAGCAATCATATTTAATATTATTATTATAAAATTATCCGATTATTGCTTATATTGAACGTATAATATTATAATAATTTGCAGACGCCTAAGGTGTATCATTTACGACGCATAAATTTAAAGTCTGTTCATCTGTGTAGTGTAATGGATAACTGATAAGTAGCATAGTTCATATGGATTATGGATATGAGTATATTATATGAGTACACGAACAGCAATAGTTTTTTGCTAACTAAAAATATTGAAAATGTATTATATTGGTATAATTGTATTATTTCGACTAGGAGTATATTCCATAGCTCCATAGCCTCCATGACTGCAGCGTACCTATATAATATTATATAATAGGTATAATATAGGTACTATGTCGAATTACAACGAAAACCATTATGTGCGGCACGTGTGTATGGTTTAAGGCAATTTCTTTCTATTTTTATTTTTTTTTATCCAGAAAACGTTTCATTGTTCTTGTTCCCATATATATTACTCGCCCTCGTGTTTTTATTTGCTATTGCCGATTTACGGAAACCGGGTTCAAAAGCATATAATAAGACAAGGTTTTTAAACGACCTATTCCTCGGGGAAATATCATGATCGTGGCTTTTGTGTGCAGTAAACCCGTCGATGGTAATTTACAGTAAGCTGTAAAAAAACACCCCCGTATAAAATATTATTATATAAAATCATAAAAAACGATTCAAACGTCAGAAAAAATTAACTCTATTTTGTTGATAGTAAATAATAAATATAAATATAGTATAAGCCATACATAATACATTAGAAATGAAAGGTTTTACTTAATAAAAACCAACAATAATACAAAATGTTTCTATCAATATTATCATAAACATTTTTACTAGCATATTTTTTATTTATATATTAGAATTAGATATCTTCATATTAACGTTCGTACATAATACGTATTATGTTTTTCAGTTTATTCCTTCAGTCAATTTTAAATTCCTGTTTATAGTTCATTATATATCATATTAAAATGTACCCCTATAATAATATATATAATATAATGTAGTATAATATATTATTTACGTATAAATTCCATATTAAAAAAAGGTGGGTAAGTGGATGTCGCTCTGCTGTACAATAGGTTACAAGTGGGTCACTGTATAATGGATAGTATTAAATTTGAATTCAATGATATAATATCACTGTATAAGAAAAACGATTCTGAGTGAAGACGGTTTGTCATTCTAGGTATTAGACATACCTATTATAGGTATACTTATCTATAGTATTAAAAAAAATTGACCTATAATAGGTATTAATAATAATAATTCCAAATTAATCATATCACAATATCAATCAGGTAACGCGTTATACATCAACAACAAACCGTGGTACTATCATAGATAATAGTATACTTTAGAAGTTTCAAGTACCCACAAATAATATTATACAATCATTACAATCACAAGAAAATAACTAAAATAGTTATTCCAGGTTTTTTAATATGTAATTTCGTCCAAATTTGAAATTAAAATTACTATAAAAATAAACTGTGCTTATGTATTTCTTAGAATTTTTGGCAACAGAATTAAATATTTACGTGGAATCTTGTTTTAAATTTTCAATCCTTAGATATAAAAGTTGAACATTTTATACATTTTTAACTACAAAATAATTATTCAATTATAAATTTGATAAATTTTGTAAACATTTTAACTTCAAATGCTTATAAAAAAAAATTGTGCCTATGTATTTTTAATATTTTTAACTGCTATTGTAACAATGTATCAGGAGCTTTGTATTGATTTGTTACACTTTTTGGCCCAATAGATAAAACTTTATTGATATTCATAGAAAAAAAAACTAAAAAAATTGAAAACTTACAATGTCCGTAAACAGCTCAAAAAGAGTCAAATTATTTTCAAAATGTAATCGTATATATAAAATGTTAATATAAACATTCAGTGAAATTTTCAAGTTTCTACATTCGTTTTTTTAATTATAACAAAATAAGAAAATCGTTACGTAAGAAATCGAGTAAATATCAAATGTTGTAAAAATATGAATTTCAAACGCTCATAAAAATTTAATTTGAGTTTCTTATAGACATTTTTTTTTTGATAAAGGTAGATTATCCTATAAGAAATCTCGTATTACATTTTAAAATTTTAGATTTAAAAATAAAATTTTTTACGAATTCTTAACTCAAAATAATTTGCTAATTTTCGTGATTTTTCCATATTTTGTCAATTTTTGAACCTTAAATGCTTATAAAAAAAAATTGTGAGTAAGGATTTTTAGTATTTTTCATCTGCCTTTGAAACAATATACTTGGAGCCTTGTATTAAATTTTCAAGTATTTTTACTCAACAAACAAAGTTTTATTGACATTCATAGAAAAAAAAACGAATTAAATTGGAAACTGAAATTGTCCGTAAACAGCTCAAAACAAATCAAAATATTTTGAAAAATTTATCATGTATAGAAAATGGAAATATAAACAACCAGTGAAAAATGCATGTATCTACAGTCATTCGTTTTAAAGTTACATCAAAAACCAAAATAAATTTTCTCGAAAACAGATTTTGTGTAAAAATTCCCGTTTTTCCTTAATTTTTCTTTTGTTTTTCACGGCGCTTTTGAAAACTATTGGAAATTTCAAATTTTGACCTCCAGAATGCACCAACTAGATTCACTTTTCCATCAAACAACATACTGTTGAAGAAAATCGAAGCAGTTTTACTGCCCCAAACCGTGATGACAGACACAAAAATAAAAAAAAAAATAAAAAAAAATGAAAAAACACACATCATTGTAAAATCAATACATTCATCGTTCCACTCAGAATCTAAAATATCTAAAGTTATACAATGTAGATTGTGATGTTAGTTTAAAAGAATTTCTGCAAAATATAAGTAAGTACACGCCATTTATACGATTTACTTACTAACTATTGTTGAGTCTTTCATTTTTGTATTTTTAATTACGCTATGAGATTTAAAATTAAAGATGTAGTACTATGTGAGTAATAAAGTATAAGAACAATTGAAATGTTTTTATATAGTTCCGAAATTCTAAAATGAAAGAATACAAATGATAGTACCTATTATACAAACCAAATTCACATATTTTTTTTAAGTTGCAACATTTGTGAACTAATTGTAAAATGGTATAAGTACGGTATAATTATTATTGTAAACATTTATAAGACACTAAACCTATATTTAATGGTATTTTTTTTTTTAGTTTATAAATCCTCTTAAATTATTTGAGAAAATAACACGACTGTTCGTATTCAATTTTAACTCCTAATTGACTAGTCTTTTAATTATTCTACATTACACAACAACGAGCAATGCCTTTTCGTTTTCTATCTGGTCTTTTAAATAATTAATCAAGTATTAATAACATATTCGTTTGCTATAAATTGTGAATTAAATGTATTCTTACATAAAACAAATACATAATGGCTAACGGAGCCATACCTATAATAATATATTGGAATTTATTGATAAAATGTCTAAAGTATCCAAGGCTAAAAGAATATTCCTGATAATATATCTTTCTGACTTACACCTACATTCGACAGTTCTAATATTATGTGATATTATCAAATAATAAAATATTAGCTTTGCACATAGGTACATAGGTGTGTATAAGCCACACCAATCGTATTTGTGTTACATGCGAAATTAAATTATTATCTGAAAAGTGGTTGTTATCTTATTGTAATATTCTGATACAAGCTAAAAACACGCAATAATTAAAAGAGACAAAATGGGCTATAGCACTCAGTTATCTGGGTTAAGAGGATGACTGCAGTGAATGTGAATAAACTATAAAGTGTGTAACTCTGGATGCGTACATATACAGCATGCTGCTAATTAAACATGACACTGAATAATTAACTTACAGAAAAATATTAAAATAATGCAAAATTAAGCGTTGCACACATTTTTCTTTATATTAAGTAACATTATACCTTCATTTTTTTTGTTCCATTCACAAATTGTGATAGACCATAATGGAATAAAAAAAAAGTTTCGTATCCTTAAAAATCAACTGCAACTTAGATCTTGCGTAAAAAAATTAGATGCCAGAAAATAATGACATTAGTATAGACTATAGACAAGGTATAATACTATATCGTATTACACTATTAGTTCTCATTTACTACAGTTTTCGTAAAATAACATCGTAATTTAATTATGATAAAAATATTATGTTTCTGATACAATATTGCCTAATTTTCGAATAACACTTCTCATCTAGGTTTATAAAATAGTCTACTAATATATTATAAATAGGTACCTAATACATAGGTATTATTATAAATTTAACAGTTTAAGCACCTATAGTGGGTATCCACATATTATTATGATGCTGCGAAATGGATTACTACTATAATGTTTAAATATTAACATTATGTATAAGATACATTAGAATAATAACAGTTGAAGGTTAAGAAGTAACAGTTATCTATACGACAGTATAAAATTAGTTTTAACACAATAAATTATATACAATTACGAAAACGGAACGTTTTGTAATGAATTCTAAATTATTATGGGAAACTATACGCATAAATGTGTAGGTACTTAAAGTAGTGTAGTAGACCCGAGTTGGATGTCAAAGTCTCGTGTTATGTAAATAATTTCTTCAGCGTGTAAGTACTGAATATGTAAGAACCTACTTCAAACTTCCCCACGTTAATTATAAAAGTTAGTAGAATTACGTCAGTGCGTGTTCTAAGAAAACAATTTATCCACCTAATATTGTCTTGTATATGTTTGTAGTAGTTTTCTACAAAAATATAAATATAAAAAAAAAAAAACAATTAAATAATTTTTAACACTAAATTATCAAAATATTGTATAATAAGTCCAAACACCCATGCAATAATACATACAATTAACTAGATAAATACATATTTTATGCTTAATATAACTGAATTTAAGATACCTACAATTATTATGAATGTAATAAATGAACTCATCATGAGTAGAGTCACTGTAATGGATGTGTAAAATTTTAAATTAAATTGTATGGTACATGAAAAACGATATCAGTGGAGAACATTGTCTCATTATTTGTTTCTAAGGATATTTTATAATTTACTTACTCAACAATAGTTAATAATTTATTTTTCTATTATTTTAATATCAATTTTATCAATATATTTTTATTAATAAACATTGCATATTTTGAAAATGTCATTGTGTGTATAAAAAATAACAATATACTTCAAAAGTTTTAAGTAGATATTCATGAATAATATTTTTAAACTACAACGAAATAACTGAAATTGTTATTCTTCGTTTAAATATATTATTTCATAAAAATTTGAACTTCAAATATCTATAAAAAAAAAAATTGTTTTATATATATTTTAGAATTTTGTGTATAGTATAAACACTTATAAGAAACCTTGATTTAAATGTTCAATCCTTAGTAATAAAAATTGAACATTTTATAAATATTTAAATACAAAATAGTTTGCAAATTTTCGATATTTTGATGAACTTTGTCTAAAGTTGAACTTTAAATGCTTATAAAAAAATCATACTAGAGTATCTTTATTATTCAACTGCTATTATAACAACTTATGAGGGCCTTATGTACTAAATTTTTAAAAATATTTTATACGTGTTAATATAATAATATAATAATAATATATTGTATTTTTTCTTTTATGTACACAATATGTTTAAATAATAATGTAAAAATATAAACATTTTATATTAGCTTAACATTTCAGGTAACTTCTAGTTAATAAACATTATTGCAATAAAAATAAAATAAATCGTAAATACTGTAAATACCATTATACTGAATACAATTCATATTTGGACTTGGACGTATTTACTATTTACTCATATCTTTTTGTATACTTTATCTTCCACATAATATAATTGCCACGGCAAGTGAAAAAATTAATAAACAGTAATTTACTATTTTAAATTTAATACTTAAAATTCTCTATTATTTAAAATGGTTATATTTATTTAAAATTTCAAGTTGCAAAAGGGCTTTTATGTGGGATGTCGGTTTATCTTGACCCCCATAGGAGGTTAATGAATACAAATAGAACAGGGGAAGAGCTTCTAGTATTATTATATTAATATTTTATATTATATATTGACTTGTTATCGGAGACAATCATTATTTTTCAATAGCCATTGAGTATTTTCTGGTTCGTTAATTATTATAGACCCTTATAGTTTTTATCTTGTATGTGTTTATTATCAACTTGAACATATTTTATCAATTTTACACTGAAATTTAAAATATTTTAATGATTTCAGATAATATGCATCAATGAAAATATTTTTTCTTAATTTACCTCATCAACATTTATTTTGTATATTCTTACAATTATACCGGTGTAACCGCAAAAATTTCCTCACTGATATTTTACCCCACCGGGGTAAAATTTAACTGGGGCAAAAATCAAAATACATACGTTTCCACCAGTACAAAAAATGGTAACACTGTTTTTATTTCAATTTAGGTGAAAATAATAATGATATAGTTGACTTACACTTTTATGCACTGTCTTCGATATAAGAAGCTTCACGAAGTGTCTGGTCAAAACGTTTAAATTAAACTCAAATATTATGACGATACTTTTTAGAAATTGATGTTATAATACATAAGTGTAAATGAAAAAAAAAATGTGAGACAACTCAAAACACCAGGAAGAATTTTCGCAATTGTATAATACATCACACATATTCATATCGAATTTCACATTTTTTTTCTCTCTCTTCGCATATTACATTATTATTCATCTCGCGCATTATTATATAGGACATTTTTTAACATATTAAAAAAAATAAAAACGATATTGTGTAAAGGATTCTCATGTCAGTTAGTCCGCGGTGCTGGGTAATAATAATAAATGTTTCTGTTTTATTTATATTTATCATCATAACACAATATATTGTAATGTGTACAATCGAATGGCATCCGATTCGTTTCATACATCATATTATACGTTTTACATAAAGAAAAAGTCACAGAAATAACGTACCACACCGACCGTATGTGGTATTCTGGTCTATACGCGTATAACCTATCTGTTACATCACGAACATTGCATGTATATACATTACAAATTTATACAAATATACGGGTGTTTATTATAATACCGTTCGTGAATAACATGAAATTCATTGCTCAATTTTCGTCGGCGTAAGTAAATTTAATGTCGTACGCGCGGCCGTAACTGGTGAGAATTAATATTTTATAAATTATATATCCATTATGGACATCAATAGTATCATCGCAAGTGTACTTGCTGCAATGATGCGTGAGTATAGGCACTATGACCTGCAGTGGCGTCGTTTCAGTTTTTATTAGACAAGGGTCTAGGGCAACTTTTCACTGCTTTTCCGACTCAACATTTTTTTCACTCAGATTCTCATAGCATAGTGCCATAGTGGTTAAGTTGGGAGTGGGGTAGGATGTGGGGCAAGTGTGCCAACTAGGTTGATGTAAATACTAGACTGGGGCAAATACCCCAGTTGCCCCCCTCTCCCAAATGACACCACTGACTATGACATAGTGTTTAAATTTATTTTTTCACCACAGTTGACTACTTGTTCATCCAAGACGCTTTTCCTTTCTACGTTTCAATAATACCCATATATATCCATTGTATTATAGTCATCTACCAGTGAAAATCAGCCAACGCCGACCAAACTACCATTGATATAGATGATAATAGTTGTATTATTAGGGTACAGGTGCAAATGTATAATATTAAATAGGCATTATACGCACGTGTACCTATACAGTATAGGTAGTCAGTAATCACTAACACGATAATCTGGAACAGCAACACCAGACCACCAGGCAATAGACATTATAAACACTACCGTTTAGTTACCTACCGGGTTCAATTTCAGTACCCAGTACAATTTAAGTTAGGCTTAAAATATGCAGTCAAAATCGTGAAAATATGCAAGAAAACAAATTTTAATTGGACAATATGGTAAAAAAATGCATGACTTCATTTGATAATTATTAGCATTAGTTTATAGATTTATTTGGTATAATATCTAGTTATAATTTAAAACAAAAGTAATATATAATTATTAAAAAATCTTTAAAAATCTGTTTGATAAAAAAATCAATAAAAAGCTATATTTGATAAAAAATTCTTAAAAAATCAATTAAAAAAATCGTTAAAAAATCTGTGTTTGATAAAAAACATATTTGATAAAAAATTCTTAAAAAACCAATATTTATTTTAAAAAAATCGTTAAAAAATCAATATTTATTTAAAAAACATAAAAAATCAATAAAAAATTGTTTAAAAAATGTGTGTTTGATAAAAAACATTTGATAAAAATTCTTAAAAAACCAATATTTATTAAAAACAGTCATAAAAAAATCAATAAAAAAATTAATATTTATTAAAAAAACATAAAAAATCAATAAAAAATTGTTTAAAAAATGTGTTTATTAAAAAAATCATATATTTTATAAAAAATTCTTTAAAAAAATCATTAAAAAATCTGTTTGATAAAAAAATCAATAAAAAACTATATTTGATAAAAATTCTTAAAAAATCAATAAAAAATCTGTGTTTGATAAAAAACATATTTGATAAAAAATTCTTAAAAAACTAATATTTATTAAAAAATCGTTAAAAAAACGATATTTAAAAACATAAAAAATCTGTTTGATAAAAAAAACTAAATAAGACAAAAAATTCTTAAAAAATAAATAAAAAAATCGTTGAAAAAAATTAATATTTATAAAAAAACAAAAAATCAATAAAAAATCGTTAAAAAATCTGTTTGATAAAAAACATTTGATAAAAAATTCTTAAAAAACCAATATTTATTAAAAAATCGTTAAAAAATCAATATTTAAAAACATAAAAAATCTGTTAGATAAAAAATCGATAAAAATACTAAATAAGAAAAAATTCTTAAAAAATCATTAAAAAAATCGTTAAAAAATCAGTAAATATTAAAAAAAAATCGTTAAAAAAATTAATATTTATAAAAAACATAAAAAATTCATTATTTATAAAAAATTAATAAAAAATTGTTTAAAAAATCTGTGTTTATTAAAAAAATCTATATAAAAACTATATTTGATAAAAAATTCTTGAAAAACCAATTTTTATTAAAAAAAACCATAAAAATCGTTGAAAATCAATATTTATTAAAAAAAAAAACATAAAAAATCAATAAAAAATTGTTTAAAAAATGTGTTTATTAAAAAAATCATATATTTTATAAAAAATTCTTTAAAAAAAAATCATTAAAAAATCTGTTTGATAAAAAATCAATAAAAAACTATATTTGATAAAAAAATTCTTAAAAAATCAATAAAAAATTCGTTAAAAAATCAGTATTTATTAAAAAACATAAAAAAATCAATAAAAAATCACTATTTATTAAAAAACATAAAAAATCAATAAAAAATCTTTAAAAAAATCGTTAAAAAATCTGTGTGATAAAAAAATCAATAATAAACTATATTTGATTAAAAAATTCTTAAAAAACCAATTAAAAAAATCAATAAAAAATCTGTTTGATAAAAAAATCGACATAAATACTAAATTAGATAAAAAATTCTTAAAAAATCAATAAAAAATCGTTAAAAAATCAGTAAATATTAAAAAAAATCGTTAAAAAAATTAATATTTATAAAAAAAACAAAAATTCATTATTTATAAAAAATTAATAAAAAATTGTTTAAAAAATCGTATATTTTATAAAAAAATTCTTTAAAAAATCATTATTTATTAAATAAATCAATAAACAAATCTGTATTTATTAAAAAGACCTTTAAAAAATCAAGTATTAATTAAAAAAAAATCTTAAAAAATCAATAAAAAAAGGTGGGTAAGTGGAATT
>NC_042495.1:78789470-78790517 GCF_005508785.2 Acyrthosiphon pisum | reverse complement strand
AAAAAACTAAAAAAAAATGGAAAATGACAATGTCCGTAAAGAGCTCAAAATAAATCAAAATATTTTCAAAATTTTACCGTGTATAGAAAATGCAAATATAAACAACCTGTGAAAATTTCATATATCTACGGTTATTTGTTTTAGAGTATTTTGTTAAAAATCGATTTTGCGTAAAAATTCCAGTTTTTCCTTAAT
This sequence comes from Acyrthosiphon pisum, assembly GCF_005508785.2. Classification (NCBI taxonomy): domain Eukaryota; kingdom Metazoa; phylum Arthropoda; class Insecta; order Hemiptera; family Aphididae; genus Acyrthosiphon; species Acyrthosiphon pisum. The sequence goes on along the minus strand of NC_042495.1, from coordinate 78,790,322 downwards.
TTTTCTTTTGTTTTTCACGTCGCTTTTGAAAACTACTGGGAAATTTTTACTTTTGACCCCCAAAGTACCAACTAGATTCACTTTCCAATCATAAAAGTTACTGTTGAAGAAAATCGAAGCAGTTTTACTGTCTTAAAAGGTGATGACAGACACAAAAATAAATAAAAAAAATAAAAAAAAAATAAAAAAAAAACACACATCATTGTAAAATCAATACATTCATCGTTCCACTCAGAATCTAAAATCGTTAAAAAATCAATATTTATTTAAAAAAACATAAAAATCAATAAAAAATTGTTTAAAAAATGTGTGTTTGATAAAAAACATTTGATAAAAATTCTTAAAAAACCAATATTTATTAAAAAAAAATCATTAAAAAATCTGTTTGATAAAAAAAATCGATAAAAATACTAAATTAGATAAAAAAAATTCTTAAAAAATCAATAAAAAACTTAATATTTATTAAAAAAACATAAAAAATCAATAAAAATTGTTTAAAAAATGTGTTTATTAAAAAAATCATACATTTTATAAAAAATTTTTAAAAAAATCATTAAAAAATCTGTTTGATAAAAAAATCAATAAAAAACTATATTTGATAAAAAATCAGTATTTATTAAAAAACATAAAAAATCTTTAAAAAATATGTGTTTCATAAAAAAACATATTTGATAAAAAATTCTTGAAAAACCAATATTTATTAAAAAATCGTTTAAAAAATCAATATTTAAAACATAAAAAATCAATAAAAATCTGTTTGATAAAAAATCGATAAAATACTAGATAAGAAAAATTCTTAAAAAATCCATAAAAATTCGTTAAAAATCAGTAATATTAAAAAAAATCGTTAAA
>NC_042495.1:78773632-78788418 GCF_005508785.2 Acyrthosiphon pisum | reverse complement strand
CATAGACCATTAATAATGTATATTATAGAATTTTAAACGTCCCCTCCCTCCTACCATTATGTATCCTTCGATAGCCTTCGTCACTGATTTGTGTCGTTTCACTGTCGTATGTTGTAGAGGTGTATATATGTATTTTTTTTTTTTATCAATAAAAATTTAAAATACAATACACCATTCGATAGTTAAAATACTTGATTATCTATCTCTTTTAAGCATAGCTTGAGTTAGAGATAGAGAGTGTAACAATGTTATACTAAAAAAGATCAAAAATATTAAAAAATTTATAATTATATAAATAAATAAATAGTGTACAGTTTTGTTAGTTATTTAAATAGAAAATTATAAAATAAAATTAGAGAAAAATCGAGATTACAATAAAAATAATACAAAAAACAGAATATTATTCCGACATTATAAAGTTAAATTGAATGTAACTATCTAGTCAATATGTTCATATAATATGCTTTTCTGTGAAATATCAATCTTATAATGGAAAATATCAGATTTATTAAGAATATTGTCTAGTAATATATTAGAGATTATACTTTTCTAGAATATATCTTGTATTTAAAGGGAAATATCAAGAGTTTAATTTGAAGTATTAAAGTATTCATGAGATTTACCATGTCTTTTTAAGGGATAATTTAAGGATATTTTATTGGAAATGTACTCTGTTCTAGGATATATTGATTCTTCAAAGAAAAATGCCATGGAACTTATGAGATGTGTTAAGGATTCTATTTGAAATGTCACGGAATTTATGAAAAATGTCTAGGATTTTATAGGAAAATTAGATTTTTGAGAAAATATCAATCCTCTATTGTGAACTAATAAGAATTGTTAAGTACTTTATGAGAAATGTATGTTATTCTGTGAAATATTAATTCTCTAATGAGCGATATATTAATATTCTAACATCAAATGGTCATATATTTTTGGGAGATATTAAGATTTGTATTAAGAATATAGAAAATATTAAAATATATAATATATCTTGCATCTAATGGGAAATTGCAAGAGTTTAATCAGAAGTATCAATACTTTTATGAGTTTTATTGTATTACTATATTATAATACATTTGAAACGTTGTTCGTCACGAGAAAAACATGTACCAAAATTGTATAATAGGTAATGTGTTCAGCAGCAGCTGCAGTCATCGCGTCGTTAAGTTATGTTCATCGTCTGCGCGAAAAATATAAAATAAAAACGCATAAAAAAAATCATAAAGACGGAAATGACATTGGCGGCGGACAAGTCAACAGAACCACCACGGCGGGAACCTATTGAAAAGACGGGAAATTAAAAATGAATATTTCATCGCGGCCTGTCTCAAATTCACCGCTGCATATGCGCACATATTTTAATGTCATTATAATATTATAGTTTTTGCAGGTTTGGTACGTAGAACACACCGAGGCAATGGGTAATTTGATGGTCAATAGAAATGTCCCGCGTACAGTGCAGGTTGTGTATAGAGTGTTGCGCAATTGCGCCGTATACTTAAATACACTAATAGATTAATTTGTCTTCCATCGGCAGCAACGAGTGCAGAACGGACTGCGGAGATAATGCGCACGCAGCGAACAACGGTGAGCGTCCCAAAATTGAAAATTAAATGCGCAGAAGGTGTGTTGTACGCGACACGCAGTGAATGCTCTAAACCTTTTCACTTATTATTATATCGGCGTGTGGGCAAAGCAAAGAGAACAGCCGGAAATACTTTAATAAAAAAAAAACAAAATAAAAACGCATTACCTAAGCTATATACGCGCAGACATATTATACTCGAGACGACTAAAAATATTGCACTATATAATATATCATAATATGTATTATAATATAGGTATAGCGTTGCATTTCGTTTTTCATAAGATGACTATTTTTTTTTTTGCGATCACTATACGCCACATTATGTCGTTTATGACTCAATAGAAAACTTTACATTTTATGTTTGTTCTCTAAGAATTTCGAATACTTATACAAACTATGGCTACATACTCAGGGTACCTATGTATTTATCGGTCATATTTATGTATATAGGTGCACTGCACAATAATGACAATTATCCATAATTTGTCTGACAAGTAAATTGAATAGATTATTCGATTGGTAAATACAAATATTACAAAAAGGAGAATAGATCATCATAACCATGCATGCATAACTAATGGGAAGTAGAGAGGCGCCCGCCAGCCACCACGTGTCTCTCTTTCTAATTGAAAGTAGGTATATGCTAAGAAAAGACAAAATATAATATTCAATTTTAAACTTAGCAATTATGATTTTTAGAGTTATTTGCGATGGAACGGGTTTTTAAATACAATACATGGGTCATACTGTATAGCTTAAATCAATATCTATAAACATTAAACACGCGTATTATCCGTGTTTTGCTACTATATATTTTCACTTTAGCAAAATGTTTGAATATTTAATTTTATTGTATTTTGTCTGTGGATGTTACTTTCCTGGATATTTTTGTATTTGGATACCTTTTTATCGAAATTTTATATATTAATATTGTTACCGATAAAAATTCCAATCCCTTTGATGTTTTCTCTGACTTCCTTTTAAAGACATTAGCCTTCTTGTTAAAAATATATTCTTATATACCTACTGCCTAGCACGTTTAGACGGTGAAGTACAGACCGTAGCAAAAAATGTATAATTATTGTTTCAGCTATTTACAGTTTACGGTAAATATTAATATGCAGGTATTAATTATTATAAGCATCAAATTAAATTAGGATTTTAGGTAGGGTAATTGGTAACAGTCAGTGAAGCATGATAGCGATCGACGAAAGACTATAATATCTTATAGGTATTATTACACAATACACTGCAGTATTTGGGATATCAACGTGCGCTATAAATTATAAATCATAATAATATCATAATGTATAACTTTTTTTCACTTCTTCAATTAGTATTAAATGGCATCATTAACCAATATTAATATTATTATATTATATGTTGTACTGTTTATAATTCTTACCTGATATAGGTACTAAAGGTATATATAACATATAAATCCCAAAAATATTTCATTTTCGTCGCTACACAGTTGTACACCATAATATAGATAATATAGGCACATGATTATTATATTACTGTAGAGGTGCAACAAAGATGAAATTTTGGGGCTACTAAATGCATGTATCCTAAATGTACAGTACCTTTAACGTTGGTTACGGGGGGTTATCCTACACCGCGACCGTTCCGACATTTGTTAATTAAAATCTAATAAATTCGGTTCTACCTTCAATAATAGAAGTAAATGTAACTATAGATCTCCTATAAAGGTGCCTACCTGAAAATGAATGAATTTTATTTCTAATTTTAATTTGCAAATATTATGCCATGCATAATTTATGGTCCATTTTTGTAATATATATACATGTAATATATATACATATTCTAAATTTATATTAGCTACACCATGGCGTACAATATGTACAATGTACCATGTATGGTCCTTTTTGTTTGATTAAATTACGTTGGTAAAAGACTCGAATTTTTAAACCATCGCTGGTCCTTTTGACAGTTGGATTTTTTGACGAAAAACAATACTATGACATAAAAGCTCTTTTTATAAGTGAACGAATTTCTAGTATTTTTTTTTTTATTTTGAACAACACGGGCAAGACCAATATACCTACTGTATAAATAAATAATAATAATCAAACTTATAGTATAATAATAGGAACAGACATATTTGGGACACATTATATTATATTATGATAAATTGCAACTATCTTAAGTTTAGAATCTAAACTTTAGATTAAGATATACGTCATGGATGGTAGGTACTTAGGAAAAAATCAATTTTTTGTCGAATGCTGCTAAACGATTTTTGATACCAGGAAATGAACAAAAACAGCCTATAAAATTAGTGGGTTAGTAAATAACTTAAGGTATTAAGATTTTAAGCATACTATAAAATCAATAGTATTATGGGTACAACTACCATACGGCAGTAGAAAAGTAAAAAAAAAAGTAGGATAAAAAAAAAGATTGTTAGATCTAAGTTCTAACACATTGTAATAAATTAAAACTAACGATCGTAAAACATTTAAACATTTCACCGTGTTTATATTTCTATCTTTATAGCTATTAAAAACAAATAGTTTTTTTTCTTAATATCTTGTAACTGGGTGACTATACCTCAGAGTATCCCGGTGGCCCTCGCCAACTCTTAGAGGTCAGGAGGTGCTGCGAGTAGGTAATTGTGTGGAAAGCATAATTCATTACATAGCGATGGCAGACCGGATGAATTATAGCAGGTACCTAAATTTCTTCAGCAATATAATATAATATATATGTATATACATGATCACAAACTGTATCACGTAACTCGGTAACTATATTATAGTGTCCGTTTTTCCCAACAAGGTCGCCGCCACCACCGCCACCGCTACAGTCACCACCACCATAATCACTTTCTTCTCCCTCTAGTCCCTCGCAAAATCTTCGTATAAAATACGAATTGCCCACCGTCACCCATCCAATATCCATTTGTAGTCACCATGTCGGGATCGAAAATCACCGGATTCTCTCTGCCGTCCAAAATCGTTTGATGGTTTTTTCGTTGTTTTTTTCATTCATTTTCATTCTTGTTTGCATTGCGCTCACCGTTTGTCCAGTGTCGTAACGATAACAATAAAATTAAAGTAGGTACAATACGTGTACCGTTATTCTGTAATTTTATGGTTGTTTGATTTTCGTTTTGTTTTTGCGCCTACGAAGTTAAAATAGACTTAATGTGAACCAAGGATAACCTAAAGGATTCTTGATAGTAATTTGGATTAGACGATTACAGTAAGTATACAAGTACTTTAAGTTCAGCCTTACATTATTAAACCTGCCATTTTAGTATATTTTATACTTACATAACTAACTTAAAAATGATTCTCTATTGATGATTTTTGTAAGGTTTGAAATTTTTTTTTTATCGATATTACAACTTTAGATACCTAGGTAATTTTTATAAGATTTAAATATAACATAATTTATCAATGTATAAGACTTTTTCGATCAATGCTTAAAATATGAATTATTATTAGTTAACAGCCAAAAAATATTTTACTCTTATTCAAGATGCAGTAATTTCCTCAACCAATTTGCTTTCGTATATTGAATTGAGTTTGTAACAAATGTAATTTCAAACGAAAAATGTTTTTCAAATTAAAAATCTAGTCTATTGAAATATAGGTAACTGCCCGCGGAAAATTAGTTATTTAAAAATGTTTTATTAATTTATCATTATATTTTATATACTTCTACACTGAAATATAATATAAGTCGAAGGTAAATTTTCAAATTGGAAAAATGTATTTATCGATATACCTAATGTATACATAATCATCAGAATTTTTTTTAAAAATTGGCTAAAAGAGAAAGGTAAAAATTCATTATGATGCTTTCATCATATTATCATATTATAAATGATTAATTATTTTCAACATACTCGTATTTAATTTAATAAATAAATAATTACTTCAACGCTCTTATACTATCTCCACTTACGTGTATGATATAAAGTGATTTATTTACATTTATAGCGCCTTTATATTATATTATTTTATAAGTTATACATTTTTAAATTAAATTAAAGTAGAAAATGAATGAACAATTTTTTTTGTTTTTACTTCGGATGACTTATGTTATTTTTGAAGTACCTAACATCTTATATAGACATATAACATCGTAATATACAATCAGCTCATTATTACTCATACGTAATTACCTATTCTTTTGTTAATTTATTGTATAGTTAACACTGTAATTTGATCAGTGAAATTTAGCCAAAAAAAAAATAATATGTCCTAACAATATTTTAATTTAACTCGAAACTAATATATAAATTAAATATTTGACAACATAATTGCATTACTAAATATTTTTAGTACGATTCTCGTGGCTTACTGTACCACAACAGGACGTTCGGAAACGGATAATCTGTGGATTATATCATAATTTCTGTATACGGTCCAATAAATAATTTGAATCAGTACCGTTTTAAGTTTTTTTTTTTTTTAATCCAAGTTTTATATAATCAAACAACAGGAGGTGAGATATAAGCGCTTTTATTTTCAGTAACTCACGTTCACATTTAATCGAATATCAGCCTTTCTTGTGAAATTGCACTTAGATTGAAATTAAAATGAAGTATGATTATTATTGTATGAAAATGAAATGAATAACAATACTCGTTGTTTTAATAAATTGGTCTTCTCGGCACCAAAATATAGAATGATAGATACTCTTTACTCGCATTAACATTATGTTTAAATAAACGATTGATAAATATTAAATTATAAGTTTACATTATAGAGAGGTGCTATAATATAGATTAGGTATTCATGAGACTGGTACCAAATGTTATAAAATCGGTTAAAAAAATGATTGAATGATATGAGTGTACCGAATTATTTGAGTATTTATTTCGATAGATGGACATATTAATTTCTGCTAAATCGAATTTTATTTTTATTTTTTACAGATGAAGGCGTATTTGTTGGCAACGGCATGTGCGGTCTTCTTGAACATGGCTTTAGCTGTTTTGCCGAACAAACGTGATGGTGAGTGCTACATACTAAAACCGTTTAAAAATCTGCCTAACAATCGAATTTCTCATCTCTCTGCAAAAGAAAATTCAACAGATTTTTTATTAAAACCTTACACTTAAATTTTATATTAAATAACTCGTTATAAAAAAATGTAATTACTATAATTTAATTAATAATCAATTACGAACTCCAATTTTATTTCTTGGTTTATATTATAGAGGTATTTTCTTTAATATAAATTATACTATGGATTTTCTTTCTTTGTATGCACTTGGAAAATTGTAAGATTAAATTGTAATTGTGCAATGTATGTTAATAGATTAGCTGGTAATGACCGAAACTGAATTAATATTTACATAAATGCAATTTATATTTAATATTGACAACGATAATCGTTTAAAAATTATGTAAATTATGGTAATAATGGTAATATTTTTTATGATGTTTTATTTATATTCAACGTGACTGCACCAGTGGTACTATACCGTCACGCGCTAAAAATATGTAGCTAAATCATAATATAATTTATATCTATCCTAATAATATGTGGGTTTATGCAAAATGTTGATTAATAGCTAAATTAATTATTGTTATGAATTGTGATTGACACAATATAGGTCGTAAATCTGATTGTGTATAAAACAATAATTGAAAGCTCACATTCACATCGGAAATAAATTGTTAACATTATTAGAGCACATTAGCATCAACAATGAATATTATAACAAACATTCGATGAAATGTAATCAAAAATACAAATCATCCCAATTATTTTCTCCGTACCTATCTATATACCGCTTGATTGATGACAAAATTGATTTTCTCGTTCTAATGGAATGCATAATAATAATAACATATAACACGCGTATCACGATGTGTAACTATCACAATATTATATGTTACTGATGAATTAGAAAGTTACAATGGGTTGAGAAATGTATACTTTTAGTCGGTTTTTGGAAACTTAGATAGGTACGTGTATTTAATCCTCAGTTATTAGGTATTTTAATTTTGAAAAAAAAGATATCTTTACCAATTCAAAAAACAAAAATGAATCTTTCGATAATTTCAAAATAACTATTTCAATTAGGTTTTGTCGCATGGCTTGATAAAAATTAAAAACCACAACACGTCAGTTCGTATTGACTGAATAAGTTAATGTTTTTAACTATTTGATTCATTTAGATTTTAGATGTTGGTGAAAACCTCACCGTGGTTTGCATTTGGGAAAATAAAATCGGTTTAAGATGATAGGTATTTATTTTTATTTATTAAATTAAATGTACCTGCGATATAAAATGTACCTGTATGATTACATTTGTATGGCTTTATTATTTGATTAAAAACCCAAGCACATACAATTGTACAATTATTTAAAAGCTAAAAAACAGTGGTAAAGTCAAAGGGATATAACGAATAATTTGCCGACCGCGTTTTGGCGTTGAATATGAACCGTGACCTATTTACATTTTTTTTCACGATAATCAAAATGAAATTGAGAGATTTAGAACAATTTTAAAGACGTTTACAAACCTACTAGATTTCGAAACGATTTTTGATGTTTGAAACTGTGGTCCACAGGTTTTCTGGATATATGAATATATCGTATATTCGTCTGCTGTACTTAAAAGCCATTAATTTCCCAATTTCAGTGCACCGATAAGACGAGCGTGCACAGACTTTCCAATTCTGGGGACGTACCGCACCGCAATGCGTGAGACGTGGAGATACATATTATTATAATAAGTAATAACGTCTGATAAATTATAATACCTAGTTATAATAATAATAATAATAATACCTATGTAATCTTCGCCTTCGCGGACAAATGACATCGTGACAATAACGCGTATAATGTGCATACCCATATTTTATTAGCCATATTTCATGCACAATAGACGTCACGACAGCGGCAACAACAGCCACGGTGCATGCGTGTGCGTTTCCTCGTACCTACGTAATAATATATTATACCAGATACCTAAATACGTCATCTACCTATATGATACCTGTAAATACGCATTACCTAGTGCAAATGTATATTATGCGGTGTGAGAACGGTACGATTTGACACGGGACGGATCGCTACGGCATGGTCGCCGCGTCACTTCCTACATTCGTTTAGTGTGTGAACTGGCTGAACACGACAATAATGCACGGAATACGCTGCGGCGGTGACGGTGACACGAAGCCGACCCGACAGATAATAATAATTGGTCTTACGAAACAATAACGATGCGCATCGGGGACCGGAAAGACGCAGCCACCGCCGCCGAAAAATTCAATTGCCGGAAACTGACCGTCGCGTTTCCGCCGCCGCGTGCGATACACCAAGAGACGCGTCGTCTGGACGTCTGTGCGGGTCACACGCCGCCGATCGGCGCGTCACGGTCCGTCGCCCGAGAGAGGTTCTGTTTATAATACTTATTATAACATACTATAATATGTAACATCCGACGCGGTCGGAAGACAAATATTATCACAGATTATAATAATATAATATAATACCCGTAGGCACCTACACATTTTTCAGTATATATAGAGAGTCGAAACACGATAAATTGTCGGCATAATATTATTATGGATATAACAGGCGATATAATAGGTATAATGGCATCATTCCAGTACCTACATGTACACTATTATATATAGGGTACGGAAAGATTATCAAGCGATAAATAAATTTAACTATCGGCAGCGAAGCTCATCGATTCGCACGCAAAGCCAAAATAATTGGTTCGCAATGCCCATATTATTATTATAATGGTGAAACGAACTAAAATTTGATTTTCGAGCCTACCGAGTGACTAACAATATATTTATTCCGTTCAAAAATTAAACTGGCAAAATCAGAATTTGAACTTTGGTATTGGTTGTCGACGAACGAATACAAATAATTATTTTATATTTTGCTAGGCAATTAATAATTTATTAGCTTATTGTAAGATTTATTTTGAAATTACAATTTTAACCATTTTAATTTTTTCAATAGTCAAAGTTTAGTCGATACCTATAAAATAAGAGTAGCTCAATTTATTTACTATATGTATTAGGTAGTACTAACTTTTATACGAAATCTTACAATATATTTTTGTCGAAAAGTTTATCAAAAAGTTCATAATAACAATGTGTTCTAGAAAACTTATATAGTTACATCGTACATGTAATACAAATTACAATTATTCTAGAAAATATTTTAGTCAAAAAACCTAATATACAAAACCTACCATAGACGTGTCCAGACCTCATCCACAGGTAATCCACAATAGTGACATATCCAGGGGTGGGGATACTGCACCCCCCTCAAAAAAAAATTAGATTAAGGTTTGGGAATATGACCCCCAAATTTTGAAATAAGCTTTATGATCTGATAATAATTAAATCAGTTTTACTTTTTATCGTTCCAATTTTAGTATATGTACTGCCGAAGCAAGTACAATAATTAAATCAGTTTTACTTTTTTTAATAGGAATAAAAAACAATATTCCTTTCATCACATAAATAAATAACTAGGTAGGTTATATGAAATTGTATTTAGTAATTTTAAAATACAATTTTAATACTAATAATACTTTTTATAAATGTTTATTTTTGGCTAATGAAAATCAAAAAACTTAATACAAAACCAGAAACTTAGATAAAAAATGTTTATATTATGCACCGCAATTTATAATGTACCTAAGTTGGATCAAAATTCGCAGGTCATGCCTGTGCCTATGAAACCTACTGTTGTGATGACATAATTTTCGTATTGATAAATACAGAGAATTTATTTCGTATAGAAAAATAAATACAAAATAGCCCAAAGTAGTTACGTAAAAAAGGACAATTCAAACTTAGCAATACATTTTTAATAATTACAATTATAAAAATTGGAAAAAAAATATTTTTTTGAGCTCACAATACCTTTTTTAAAAATCGTACCACCTCTCATCGCGTGCTGACGACAATTTTTTTTCAAATTATTGTAGGTTTATTATAAATTATAATGTATAATTTGGAATAAAATAAAAATATAATATGATTACACTACTTATCACAAATACAGTACAAAATAAAAAATGTAATTACTTATAGGTGTATTAGTGATACATTTATTCATCTGTGGTTTTCATTTTTATCATGAATATAATAAATAAATAATATAATATATAAATATAATATTATATAAGTCAAAACGCGCTATAATATATCTTGGACGATACAATTGAAAATTCATAAGTTTGGTTGTACTAGGTACTTGTAATTATTACTATATTTATATAATGGACTTTCGGTACATACAAATAATCTATAGACTTATTTTAACTAAATAACTGAATTGTATGAATGCAAATAAACACAAATAAATAGTTTAAAATTTGAAATAAACTAAACAACATTGATTTTTGAGATTTTTTCACGTCTAATCAATATTATTGTAGGTACATCCAAGGAGCAAGACAATTCTAAAAACACTATAATAATTTAGAACTCCTTAAAAACTAATTTACACGTTGGTGGGTTTAAAATTATTCCATATTATTATACCTAAATTTATATGATTGCGCAACGATTTTTGCACGATTCTCCACAGACGAATCCGTCATTAAGCGGTATAATATTATTATTACGTATTATAGCTAAGTGGCTAGACAATTTGAGATTGTAAATCACCTTAAATTCGATCATCAATTTTCTATGCAATTTTTCATATTTTTTAGATTTTTTACTCATTCATCTATGAAAACGTGATTTTTGTTCATTTACGAACAACTAATGTAGTAATGTCTACTATACGGACGTTGTTGTAACTCGTAATGATATTAAAATAATATAATTATTATTCCTAGCATAAATTATTTTCTTGTCGGACTCAAACAACAGTATTTTATTTATAGGTACAACTGACCGGTTGATTTCACTACTGTATTGACTGATGTTCCGGCATAAGTACAACCAAGTATGGGTTTAGCTCATTTTATACAATATGAATAAATACAATTTTCCTGGGCAATATTATGGAAAAATCAAATTAATTTCGTATGAAAAAAATGTTTTGACAACAAATCAAAACTAATCATCAATCTAAATCTGTTACTTTTATTTACACATTAAATTGAAAGCTTATGTATAATACGTCCAAACGATATTTATTATTCCGTCATCATGTACTAGTCCAGAGTGCCCACTTACCATTCGAAAAACCTACTGCTATAATATTACTATTATATACTACTCGTTTTCATATCTGCCTTTTATAATATTTTTCTTTCATATTTTACGCTGCTGCTTATATTCACCAGCAGTTTCTGCTGGATTAATGGTTTCCGTGTTAAATTATAATATGTTCACCGTGCGTGCGTCTATATATTATTCATTAAGAATATGATTTTTTTTCCGCGTGAATACCCGTGAATTCCCTCGTGTACCTACGCTCTGCGCGCGTTCAAGTAATAAAATATATATACATAATATATTATGTATACACATACTGACATACCTATATAATATATACATATTATACTTATAACTTATAAGTATGATTTCATTCAATCACCATTTCATAAAGAAGCGTATTATATTGTTCGCAGTGAAAAACACGCAGTTATATATAGTGTTAAAAAAACCAATATCACAAACATACATATATTATACATTTTTTACGAATACAAAATTGAAAATATAATAATACAATTTATTATATATTGCGAGTGTATAATTTAAGCGCCTCTGCATAGGCTGTGAATAATTAATGTCGTTACGTGAGAACAACACTACACTTGGTATAGTAATTGTTAATATTTCCCAGTTGTGTTCCGCCGTCTGTGGAATAATTCAAGTGTATTTGGGTGGAGGAGAAGGGGATTATGGTAACTTCACGGTAGGTATTCTACCGAGGAAAACAAAAGTGCAAACACCGTGAGACGATCTGCATAAAATGAACGTATAATAATTTATTTATGTGTATTATTTTTTGTTTCCGTTTTCTTTCAGTTTCGTAACTTACTTATTAACGTAGAGGTGTAATTTTTAAATTATATTATATGTTCAAACAATCGAGCTTAAATTATTACCAACAATATACAATAACGATTATATTAAACTTAAATAACGGTAACACTTACAGTAATTTACGTAGTTAATAATTTATTTATGTTCTATTATCCGTAAAACCTAGATAACAATCATATTAATTCCAATAATAATAAATCGTTCAATTTTTTATGTATTTATGTTAAAAACAAAGCTTTATTAAAGCTAAAATTTACCGTTTCTAAATTAATCTTCAGGTATGATATAAAATATAAAACACCAGTAATTATATATTGGTACCAATAATTTAAATAGCAAAATTATTGAAAATGGTTTCGAACAAAAATGAATGATTAAAAAAGTGGGAAAGTGGTTGTCGCTCTGCTGAACAGTATGTTACAGGTGGGTCTCTGTAATGTATGGTATTAAATTTCAATTTAATGATATAATATCATTATATACCTACGAAAAACGATTCTGAGCAAAGATGGTATATTACTTGTATTAATGTATATTTTATGATATTATTGTGAATAAAATAATTTGTTTACTTATTTACGTGGAACATTGTTTTAAATTTTAAATTTGATCAATTTTGTAAAAATTCGAACTTGAAATGCTTACAAAAAAAATGTGTGCCTATGTACTTTTAATATTTTTCAACCGTTATTATAACAATAAATCAGGAGCCTTGTATTAAATTTTCACGCTTTTTGACCCGACAAATATAATTTTGATGACATTTATAGAAAAAAAAACTAAAAAAAGTGTCCGTAAACAGCAAAAAATGAGTTAAAATATTTCGAAAATTTTATCAGTCATAGGAATTGATAAAATAACAATATGGTGTAAATTTCAAGTATCTAATCTAGAGTTATTCGTTTTTGAATTACAGCAAAATAAGAAAACCGCTACATGAGAAATCAAGTGAATATAAAATATAGTAAAAATTTGAACTTCCAATGTTCATAAAAATTTTAATTAACTTTCAGGTAGACATTATTTTTTTTTTGATAAAGGTAGAAAAACTTATGAGGAATCTTGAATTAAATTTAAAAATCTTAGATTGAAAAAGAAACATTTTTATGAATTTCTTACTCAAAATAGTTTGCACATATTTTACTTATGCGACATTTCGTCAACAGTCTTTATAGAATGTAAAATGTATACCACTTACCTATATTGAAACTAAATTATAAAAAATGTTTTCAATTAACGTAATATTTACAATAAAAGCATATGGTTTTAGAATTAGTATAGACATCTTAAGAACAATAATCGTTTTTTACAAAATCCATTATTAAATATTCTACAATTGTATTAAATAAGTACCTAATGTCCTAATCACTTTTTATAGGTACCATACATTTTAATTTACTAACAAAACTGAATTAAAATCACAATATTTTATCTGTGTAGCAATTATCTTTTGTGTATCACTTTAAAATTGTTGTAATATGTAAAACCAATTGTATATCAGTTTTTTCGATAAACCCAATACTTCTTAACATATGAATCCAGTTATTTATAAGAATTTTAATCCTTGGTTTTATAAAAATAAAAAATGATGTATTACATATAAGTTATATGATATAACTAATTAAGAATATGTTTGTATTTTTTTCAGCATCATCATATTCTCAATTACTTCAAACTCCCTTTCAAAGTCAACCAACGGTTAGCATATCATCAATGTATAGTCCGTCTAGTACATCTGGAAATGGACAATCTTTTGATTTTGACAATTTTAACACACAAGACATCCAAGGTGATTCTTCCCAAGCACAGTTCCAATCTTTACAGAACTTTGGACAGCCTCAACAAAAATCTCAACAAGATTATAATAACCAACCACAACTACAACAGGTGTATGCCTCATCACAACCTCAACCACAGCAAAGCTATAGTGCTCAAATACAAAGGATAATACAAGGGTATAGTACTCCACAACAACCACAACAACCACAACAACCACAACAACAGCCACAACAGTCACAACAGCGACCCCAACAAGGTTACTTACCACCACAACAACAGCAACCATCAACACAACCACAACCAAGCTATGTAACACCAACACAACAACAGCAACCTTCATCACAACCCCAACCAAGCTATGGAGCACCAACACAACCACAGCCACAACAATCAATACCACAAACTCAGCCAAGTTATGGACCTCCGCCACAACAACAGCAACC
>NC_042495.1:78768584-78773532 GCF_005508785.2 Acyrthosiphon pisum | reverse complement strand
TTTAAAATAAATATTGGTTTTTAAGAATTTTTATCAAATATGTTTTTATCAAACACAGATTTTTTTAACGATTTTTTTAATTGATTTTTTAAGAATTTTTTATCAAATATAGCTTTTTATTGATTTTTTTATCAAACCGATTTTTAAAGATTTTTTAATAATTATATATTACTTTTGTTTTAAATTATAACTAGATATACCAAATAAATCTATAAACTAATGCTAATAATTATCAAATGAAGTCGTGCATTTTTTTACCATATTGTCCAATTAAAATTTGTTTTCTTGCATATTTTCACGATTTTGACTGCATATTTTAAGCCTAATTTAAATTGTACTGGGTACTGAAATTGAACCCGGTAGGTAACTAAACGGTAGTGTTTATAATGTCTATTGCCTGGTGGTCTGGTGTTGCTGTTCCAGATTATCGTGTTAGTGATTACTGACTACCTATACTGTATAGGTACACGTGCGTATAATGCCTATTTAATATTATACATTTGCACCTGTACCCTATTAATACAACTATTATCATCTATATCAATGGTAGTTTGGTCGGCGTTGGCTGATTTTCACTGGTAGATGACTATAATACAATGGATATATATAGGTATTATTGAAACGTAGAAAGGAAAAGCGTCTTGGATGAACAAGTAGTCAACTGTGGTGAAAAAATAAATTTAAACACTATGTCATAGTCAGTAGTGTCATTTGGGAGAGGGGGGCAACTGGGGCATTTGCCCCAGTCTAGTATTTACATCAACCTAGTTGGCACACTTACCCCACATCCTACCCCACTCCTAACTTAACCACTATGGCACTATGCTATGAGAATCTGAGTGAAAAAAATGTTGAGTCGGAAAAGCAGTGAAAAGTTGCCCTAGACCCTTGTCTAATAAAAACTGAAACGACGCCACTGCAGGTCATAGTGCCTATACTCACGCATCATTGCAGCGAGTACACTTGCGATGATACTATTAATGTCCATAATAGATATATAATTTATAAAATATTAATTCTCACCAGTTACGGCCGCGCGTACGACATTAAATTTACTTACGCCGACGAAAATTGAGCAATGAATTTCACGTTTTTCACGAACGTTATTATAATAAACACCCGTATATTTGTATAAATGTGTAATGTATATACATGCAATGTTCGTGATGTAACAGATAGGTTATACGCGTATAGACCAGAATACCACATACGGTCGGTGTGGTACGTTATTTCTGTGACTTTTTCTTTATGTAAAACGTATAATATGATGTATGAAACGAATCGGATGCCATTCGATTGTACACATTACAATATATTGTGTTATGATGATAAATATAAATAAAACAGAAACATTTATTATTATTACCCAGCACCGCGGACTAACTGACATGAGAATCCTTTACACAATATCGTTTTTATTTTTTTTAATATGTTAAAAAATGTCCTATATAATAATGCGCGAGATGAATAATAATGTAATATGCGAAGAGAGAGAAAAAAAATGTGAAATTCGATATGAATATGTGTGATGTATTATACAATTGCGAAAATTCTTCCTGGTGTTTTGAGTTGTCTCACATTTTTTTTTTCATTTACACTTATGTATTATAACATCAATTTCTAAAAAGTATCGTCATAATATTTGAGTTTAATTTAAACGTTTTGACCAGACACTTCGTGAAGCTTCTTATATCGAAGACAGTGCATAAAAGTGTAAGTCAACTATATCATTATTATTTTCACCTAAATTGAAATAAAAACAGTGTTACCATTTTTTGTACTGGTGGAAACGTATGTATTTTGATTTTTGCCCCAGTTAAATTTTACCCCGGTGGGGTAAAATATCAGTGAGGAAATGTTTGCGGTTACACCGGTATAATTGTAAGAATATACAAAATAAATGTTGATGAGGTAAATTAAGAAAAAATATTTTCATTGATGCATATTATCTGAAATCATTAAAATATTTTAAATTTCAGTGTAAAATTGATAAAATATGTTCAAGTTGATAATAAACACATACAAGATAAAAACTATAAGGGTCTATAATAATTAACGAACCAGAAAATACTCAATGGCTATTGAAAAATAATGATTGTCTCCGATAACAAGTCAATATATAATATAAAATATTAATATAATAATACTAGAAGCTCTTCCCCTGTTCTATTTGTATTCATTAACCTCCTATGGGGGTCAAGATAAACCGATATCCCACATAAAAGCCCTTTTGCAACTTGAAATTTTAAATAAATATAACCATTTTAAATAATAGAGAATTTTAAGTATTAAATTTAAAATAGTAAATTACTGTTTATTAATTTTTTCACTTGCCGTGGCAATTATATTATGTGGAAGATAAAGTATACAAAAAGATATGAGTAAATAGTAAATACGTCCAAGTCCAAATATGAATTGTATTCAGTATAATGGTATTTACAGTATTTACGATTTATTTTATTTTTATTGCAATAATGTTTATTAACTAGAAGTTACCTGAAATGTTAAGCTAATATAAAATGTTTATATTTTTACATTATTATTTAAACATATTGTGTACATAAGAGAAAAAATACAATATATTATTATTATATTATTATATTAACACGTATAAAATATTTTTAAAAATTTAGTACATAAGGCCCTCATAAGTTGTTATAATAGCAGTTGAATAATAAAGATACTCTAGTATGATTTTTTTATAAGCATTTAAAGTTCAACTTTAGACAAAGTTCATCAAAATATCGAAAATTTGCAAACTATTTTGTATTTAAATATTTATAAAATGTTCAATTTTTATTACTAAGGATTGAACATTTAAATCAAGGTTTCTTATAAGTGTTTATACTATACACAAAATTCTAAAATATATATAAAACAATTTTTTTTTTTATAGATATTTGAAGTTCAAATTTTTATGAAATAATATATTTAAACGAAGAATAACAATTTCAGTTATTTCGTTGTAGTTTAAAAATATTATTCATGAATATCTACTTAAAACTTTTGAAGTATATTGTTATTTTTTATACACACAATGACATTTTCAAAATATGCAATGTTTATTAATAAAAATATATTGATAAAATTGATATTAAAATAATAGAAAAATAAATTATTAACTATTGTTGAGTAAGTAAATTATAAAATATCCTTAGAAACAAATAATGAGACAGTGTTCTCCACTGATATCGTTTTTCATGTACCATACAAATTTAATTTAAAATTTTACACATCCATTACAGTGACTCTACTCATGATGAGTTCATTTATTACATTCATAATAATTGTAGGGGGGACGAGGTGGCCGAGCGGTCAACGCGTCGACTTCGGCACAGCCGGTCCGGGTTCGATTCCCGGCCATCGGGCGGCATTTTTCTCCGGGCAAGTCACGGTGTCCGGAGAACAAGCGCCGCCATCCCCCACCCGGGCAATGGCAGATACCTACGGGTGCCCACTAAAAAATTCTGCCCACGTGTTCCAAACAAACAAACCTACAGTTCCACCCCCCACAGTACCAAAGGCTAATGACCTAAGTTGTCGAAGCCTCAACCAAAAAAAAAAAAAAAAAATAATTGTAGGTATCTTAAATTCAGTTATATTAAGCATAAAATATGTATTTATCTAGTTAATTGTATGTATTATTTCATGGGTGTTTGGACTTATTATACAATATTTTGATAATTTAGTGTTAAAAATTATTTAATTGTTTGTAGAAAACTACTACAAACATATACAAGACAATATTAGGTGGATAAATTGTTTTCTTAGAACACGCACTGACGTAATTCTACTAACTTTTATAATTAACGTGGGGAAGTTTGAAGTAGGTTCTTACATATTCAGTACTTACACGCTGAAGAAATTATTTACATAACACGAGACTTTGACATCCAACTCGGGTCTACTACACTACTTTAAGTACCTACACATTTATGCGTATAGTTTCCCATAATAATTTAGAATTCATTACAAAACGTTCCATTTTCGTAATTGTATATAATTTATTGTGTTAAAACTAATTTTATACTGTCGTATAGATAACTGTTACTTCTTAACCTTCAACTGTTATTATTCTAATGTATCTTATACATAATGTTAATATTTAAACATTATAGTAGTAATCCATTCCGCAGCATCATAATAATAGGTGGATACCCATTATAGGTGCTTAAACTGTTAAATTTATAATAATACCTATGTATTAGGTACCTATTTATAATATATTAGTAGACTATTTTATAAACCTAGATGAGAAGTGTTATTCGAAAATTAGGCAATATTGTATCAGAAACATAATATTTTTATCATAATTAAATTACGATGTTATTTTACGAAAACTGTAGTAAATGAGAACTAATAGTGTAATACGATATAGTATTATACCTTGTCTATAGTCTATACTAATGTCATTATTTTCTGGCATCTAATTTTTTTACGCAAGATCTAAGTTGCAGTTGATTTTTAAGGATAGGAAACTTTTTTTTTATTCCATTATGGTCTATCACAATTTGTGAATGGAACAAAAAAAATGAAGGTATAATGTTACTTAATATAAATAAAAATGTGTGCAACGCTTAATTTTGCATTATTTTAATATTTTTCTGTAAGTTAATTATTCAGTGTCATGTTTAATTAGCAGCATGCTGTATATGTACGCATCCAGAGTTACACACTTTATAGTTTATTCACATTCACTGCAGTCATCCTCTTAACCCAGATAACTGAGTGCTATAGCCCATTTTGTCTCTTTTAATTATTGCGTGTTTTTAGCTTGTATCAGAATATTACAATAAGATAACAACCACTTTTCAGATAATAATTTAATTTCGCATGTAACACAAATACGACTGGTGTGGCTTATACACACCTATGTACCTATGTGCAAAGCTAATATTTTATTAATTGATAATATCACATAATATTAGAACTGTCGAATGTAGGTGTA
>NC_042495.1:78768195-78768484 GCF_005508785.2 Acyrthosiphon pisum | reverse complement strand
CCACAGGGCAGTTATATTTTATACCGGTGTTCCTGCAACGAGTACACCAAGACCGTCTCAGCTAGGATACAGGTTACAGTCCAACTCAAATTCAGATTACTCAGGTGCAATTCAAACCACAACAGACATCAGCGGCGGCAGGAGGGTACAATTATAACCCCCCGTCAATACCGTTCGCAACACCGGCCTCACAGGCCAATCCCCAGTCACAATTCCCATACAGCGGGCCGACGCAATCGCCTTTGCCAACGTTTACGACGTCTTCGCCAACGCAAACTTACAGCGCGTC
>NC_042495.1:78739935-78768095 GCF_005508785.2 Acyrthosiphon pisum | reverse complement strand
TGCGATCTCGCCTTCGATAGTGTCACCGAACGGACGGAACTTGAACTACCAGTCGTCGCAGCATAACGCACAATCGAACGGGTCGCCGTCACAGCCTTCCAGTAGCTATTTGACGCCGAAACCGGGCCAGTCTAGCACACATACCCAATCAGCGGGCTACGGGTCGCAAACACAACAGCCGACGCAAATACGATTTGATGAATTTGCGGCTCCGCAGTCCGAATCACAGCCGCAACCTGTGTACGGCTGAGTAAATTCTGACTGGTATCACGAATGGTAGTGTGCGTACATGGATGGAGTTCACCATCTAGTCTACCAAATCAATGTCACTAGACTGTTTAAAGGAATAATTTTTATCAGCCATAAAAAAAAAAAATGTTACATATTTATAGCGTTTAATAAAATTAAGTAGTTTGTGATGTTCCGCAATTTTTAATCAACGCATTACAATAAGAACATCGGCTTTTAACATGACATAAATTGTATTATACTACTTATAACTACATATCGATTAGACAATTTCATTGTAAATACATTTTACTTTAGTATTTCATTCTATTATAATTATAATATTATATAACAACTTTTTTTTTTGCTTGTAAATAGTACGCTAAACCGTCTGTTTAAGGATATACATTATACATAGTATTATATAATAATATATATTTAAGTATGTATGATTATTTTGTATATTTTTCACTAAAAAAACAAAAATACAAATCGCGGGACTTAAGGTATTTTTTAACTGCCGTATAACAAAATGTTTGTCGTGTGCTGATATGTTTTATGTTTAGGTACTTAAAATTGTAATGTAAATTCTCGATTTGAGAAATCGGTCGCTTTCAACTATGAACTAGTTCATCTATTTTGGCTTAATTCAACATTTCAAAGTCAAACAACAGTAAAATTATTTAATTGTATAATGTTGTGATGAACATTTAAACCGACCGAATATCACCAAGTAAAATATTATTAATTATAAAAGATGTAATAATTCTAAAATGTAATTTTTTTTTACTATTTTCCTAAAGGTCAGTCATGTATTGAATACATATAATGATATGTAATTGTCAATCTTAACAGTAAGATAAAATGATATGTATCATTGTACAAGTCCTTTAACAAATTCCCGATAATAACAATAATAGTGGAATTTTAGGTTTTATGCTTAAAAATAGACATAAAAGCACATAAAATCTCTGATTAAATTTAAACGTTTTTAAAAAAGCTCAACAATCACATTAACAACTTTAATCAATTAATTAATTAACATATTTAAGTTTCTAAAATACTAGTACTAAAAACCATTAATATTATAGTGTAATGTAAATTTATCTTGTTAAATTTAAATGCCAATTAATTTATTTCCAACTACAGACCATTATAAATTGGCGTTTTTATTTAATAATTCTATATATTGTGTTTATTCTATTCTTTATAATTATTTTAATTATTATCATTTATTATTAGGTATTATTTTAATTATTTTTTTTGGAAGAATCAACACTGAAAATATATAATATAACCTTATAGATCTCAAACGTGTGACAGGTACAGTTTTTTCTAATACTGATAAAATATTCATTTCTAATCCTATATTTTTAAATAACAGTCAAACAACACGGAACGTGAGAAACACAAGTGTTATAGTGCCCACAAAATGTCACTAAGAACAAAACCACGTAGGGATAAATAGCAGTTTGGGACCACAGGATTAGACTTAGTTATAATATAATAGCGAGTATGGGTCACACCACGTTTGGGTACATAACAAATTGTTAACAACCGATTTAGAACATGATTGGGTACATGATATGAACACGATACATTTTATTGGGTACACATTTATGCAATACGTTCACACTACCTATGTCGGTTGGTTGGTGTAGGACGGTATACGGTATAAGTTAACTGTATACAAATCAATATAATATTTAATTTAAAAAAAAATGTAGTAAAAACAGAAATCATATAAAAATTTTAGTTTTAAATCTATGACGAGTTAATAAACATCGCAAAATATTTGTGGGACGATACAAAGCCAAAATGTTCATGATGTCTCCTAATGATATTGGTACCAACTATAAACGCCAATTATTAACCATCCCATATCAAAACTAAATCGTTTGAAGTAAAAATATACAATACACGATAATTTAACAAATAAACAGTTAAATCTGTAATATGTCATCAGTCCTGTAATGTACCCTAAAGTATTTTTCCAAGGGGAATTGTGTACCCAAGCGTTGTATAGATCGGTAAAATTATACGATTGAGCACGCTCTTATTTTCCAGCTGCTTTTTATGCACTATTATTGAGCACGGTAAATTGTTTAAAATTTTAAAACATTATAAAACTCTTTTTTTTCATCAAAATGATCGAAACGTAAATTGTAAGTGACTGACGACTGTAAAAATACATTCTTAAATAATAATGTAAATTTATATTGTGTTTATTGGTATTTAATATTGTAGTGATTAACTTTAGAAATCATAAAGATAACATGCAATATTATTAGTATTAGCATACTACAGATTTATCATGAAATAAGTAATAACTCAAGCAAAAAATTATCAATTATCAATTTTTTGATTTAATAATAAAAGTTTTTACCTAAATTACCTATTTATAATTATGTTTATTAATATTCTTCGATTATTAAATTTAAAGTACATACAATTATTTAATTTAAAGTACCTAAACAGTTTTATTTCAAGGTTCTGTGGATTTGAAGCTGATGCAGCTTATACTATTTTTTGTATTATTAGAGATCGTTATAATTTCATACAACAGTCTTGGTTCTTATATTATACCTACTTGATATGTATTAAAGTTTTTTTAACGTAAATGTTGCAACTTTGTAAACGACATTGTGCTCAACTTAGTGTTGTTCAACTACTGTCGAAAGCTAATAATTATTTGACGTATACTCAGTGCAGTACTCGAAATGATAGGTACACATAAAATGTACGAATGCGCTCAATCGTATCCATATTTTTTTTTCAAAATGTTTTCATACCCAAACGTGTTGAGGTCGGCCCAATGTTTTGAATAAATAGGTAATAGTTTTGTATTAGACTTAAGGGGTTTTGGTTACAATATGTTACGAATAGAGGGCTACTACGATAATTCTCGTGATCCTATCAAAACTGGGCCGCGCGAGATACGACCTACTCAAAACCCGGTGGTCGTCTGTTCGTACCCCTGCTTGTACACCTTTCCCACGACGCTGGCTTTCCTCTGAACCGCGGTAGTCGCTTCGTCGTCATTGATGTCCAGTGCCGGGTTGATTCTGCCATTCCTCTCGTCTTTGCCGACCAGACCGGTGGTCACGGCGGCGCCGTACTGCGCCCCCATCGGTCCTGCAAAGCGACCGGTGCGTAAATAAAATGCGAATCCTTGACAATAAATTTTAGTTTCCCCCAATCTTACCCGACGTAAGCGTGGTCATCTGTTCACCCTCGTGCGGCTCCCCAACTCGTACCGCGTCCTCCGGTATGTTCACCACGCAATGGAACCAGTCGTAGTGCGGTGCCAGCTTACCGTTGATAAACAGCCACCTGCGAACGCGGAATTCGAATGTGATAATGATGTGGTCGCATTAGATGCAATGAACAGAGTAACACACCGATACAGTTTAAAGTACGGAGAATTCATATATAACATTTTGCATTTTTAAATATTTTGGATGTTTTTCATTATTTAGATACGTAATTAAATGTAAATTTAAAGAGTTTTCCTCTCTATCCGTGTTATTTGTCAAAATATTTTACATTTTTATTGATTAGTTATATTAGTTATATATCAGGTTTAAAAATGTTGGTTTTACCGTGGTAAAAATGGGTTTTCAAACTTTTTCTAAATGATTTTTAATACATATTATATGATATATTATTCAATTTTTAAAAATGTTTTGAATGAGGATCTTTTATTATTATCACTAAAGCCCCATATCCCCCCCTGGGTCCATGACTGCCTCCCCCACCATAAATTATGTAGGTATAGCTCTGAGCATGCATATTATTGGGAGTATCAACTTGGGCGATAGAATGACAATAATAGTATAGGTACAACTTTGCACATAGTAATACTCACTTTGTAAACCAAGAGACGAATACTAGCGTAAACAACGAACAGAGCATAGCTGTGGTCCGGAACGGGAACAGTTGTTTTTCACCGTCCCATCCAGGGAAGTGTATCATTGGTCGCAGGCCCAACAGAGGTTCGCCGCCAGCCATTCGTATGTAAAATGCGACTATGTACGCAGCCAATGACCCGTATGTATTGCAATAGTGTTTGAAATGAACTACCATAGTTAACTGTGGGAATAGGATAACGTAAACTAGGTCAGAACACATGGACCACAGGCCGTAAATGGACGGGATAGTAATTGCCATAGTCGTAGCGGAAAAGGCGACGACTACGATGGATAATCGCATGACCCAGACAATCTCCATTTCTGATGCCTAAAACGGTTAAAAAACGTTAGTTTAATATAAACATACATTTACCACATACATATCACGTATTTTAATATTGTATATAAGTATGTATATAACCTATCCACCAGGAAAAAAAGTTTAAGCCGAACTCAAAACGTATAATACGTAAATTGTAATAGGTACCTGGTACCTGGTATTCATATCGACATATTTATATTTATAAATTACCTAAATAAGTAATATTAGTACTTAAGTGACATTCAAAATTTGCTGCAAAAATATGTATTGGTACCTACTAGCCACGTATTCGGTTCAGAATTCGAACGGTATTCATTATATTATTATGTTATTATTGTTGCACAAGAATTCTACATGGAAATACACGATTTAATATATTGTGTAATGTGTAAATCTATGCTTTGAAAATGTAAATGTTTATATTAAAAATAAGTATATGAAAAACTCACGCTTTGTCGTAATAACATTCGATAGATATTTCGCGCAAACATAGAACTGGCTGAAAGAACGCTGGAATCGGCCGAAGACATTATAGCTGCAGAAATCGCGCCCAATGCGAAGAACGCCACCCAATCTGGAGTAAGGTACTGCATAACCATTGGCAACACCATGCTAGTTTCCTTCTGAGTCATTGGCATAGGTCCTTCGTATTTTGTCTGATTCCAATCTGTTACGTGAATCAAAATGTAATGTATGTCTTACTACTTTATATAATATAATTACTAGCCCTCCGGTATAGTTGCACAATATGTCAAAACATTATATTGTATTGATTATTGTTTTTATGTTTTTGTTTATAATGTATTATTATAACGGAAACAAAACGACTGAACAATGTAAAAAGTAATATTCTCTTGTGATATGATATCTCATGTCACTACGACGATAATTAACAAGGAAATATATCTCACGCGTTATCTAAGACTAGGTGTTCGGATGCTGCAATGTGTACAAATTAAATGCTAGGTGCCGAAAGATCGTCTGTTCGAGTTTGTGACTATATTATACGATAAAGATAAATTAGTGCGAAATAGAAGGAACAGATAAAGTTATCTTTTTGAACTAATTGTGTTTTTAGTTAAATGGGTTCTCGGACTTTTCGAACCCTTGAACACCACGAACTTGATGGAATTTGAACTGTTCGAGTTGGTGTAAAATTGAAGATTAATCCAACTCTAGTTTTTAATTAAGTAGGACTTTGCGTTACACTTTGATGATCTTTCAAGTAGATATTTTATACAAAATAAAACATATATATTTATTTATTAGTTTAGATGAGAAGAAACGGTTTAGAGATTAAATCCTATGCAGTCATATCGATTGTCAGCATAAACATTTATCGACACTTCATTTTACTGCACAATCAACTATTCTGATATTTAAATGTTTACTGAATTATAAATACAATGTATATAGTATAATAATCAGTTGTATATTATACACACCTGTAGCCCTTGCTACCATTCCAATAATAACCGGTGGTATTGCCATGATGAAGCATCCAAAAGCAGCGACGAATGAGAGTATCTGAGCTTGTGCAGCAGATTTACTGGATAACACCCTCTGGAAATAGACCTGCCACGGAATTCCACCAAACACCAACAGCAACGCGTAATCTATGTAGCTTAAGAAATCCTTTCCCTTGATCTCACCGATCAAATCCAAACCAGGCTGGTTAAAGTCTACTTTCTTGTTATACCACGCAAACGGCACGCTCAACCACTGTGACAGTAAAAACAATAATATGTATAAGTTAGGTATATTATTATTATATACGTACAATATTTCATATATTATATTTATTATTTATTTTATAAATGTACAGGCTGAAAGCCAATGAAACAAGAATAGGTAGATAATATACCTATGAAGTGAACAAAAAACGTAACTTAATTTCTAATAATTTTAAATTTTAAAACTCAAAAAGTAAAATGAGGGTCTTAGTTCTTCAGTTGCATAAGGCATGTTAAAGGAGACTCGGGAGAGCGTAATAAATAGTTTATAGAGTTATAAGGAATATAGAAACGAAAATTAGTTTACATTGGAAAGCAACGAAGGGGAATCAAGCTCATCCGTGAGAAGTTTTCTTTTAAGTTTAAATTAACAGCTTGTCTTTGATCTGATAGAGAAGATAGATTTAAAGTTATTTAAGTAGCGTACAGGAATGTTGTCGTGAGGAGGGCAGTCAATTTTAAAGATATATGAAACAAAGTACTAAAAACTGTTCTCTATCCATCATTTGAGGGTCACTATAGTGGTCACTAGATGGATCCCAAACGACAGAATCATATTCGATTAATGAGCAAACCAATAAACAAAAAATATTTTTTATGAAGATCGTATTTTAAATTCAGAGCACATTCGTTGGATAAAACCAAGAATTTTGGCGCAATTGTTATATTGAATATAATATTATAAATTGTCGTGGTTTTATGTTAAAATAAAATATTGATATATCGCGATGATGTGTCATACCAGTCCTATGAATATGGCGAACAGTTGAATGACATCCGTGTAAGCGACGCTGGCTAGTCCTCCGAAAATGGTGTAGAAGACTGCAATGCAACAGCTCAAAATAACGCTGGTGGCCTGGTCCAGTTCGATGATCACACTCAACGTAGCCCCTGTATGTTATTTTATTGTATATTTTACTATATTTTTAAATAGATTGATGAGACGATATCGATAAAACATACATACACCTACAATCCTACGACCTACATACAAAACCCATACGAACGTGCGACGTATGGTTTTAAATTGTTAATAATTTTATTATACGTACCCAAAGCGGACAATATCCCGGCAGACCAAAACACTTCGCCGCACAAAGCTGGTAAAAACAGCAGTCCTCCCATACGTTCGCCAAAACAATCTTGAAGCGGATCCAACATGGTAACATACCCTTGTCTGCGCATAGGATCGGCGAAAAATATTCCACCTGATTGTTTTGTTTATAATATTTTATCATCAGTCTAATAATCACCCCATTATATTGTACAGCATATTGGCATTCGAATAACGTGTTTTACCAGACTTTTATAATTTTTAGAATAAAACTGGTAGGTACCTACTAAAATTGTTAGTTTTTTATTCGAATCAAATACCTACATAATATTATACCAACTAAACATAATCAATGATAATACCCACATAAAAACTAATTTCTCCGATTATTCTAAAAACTTTGAAGTCCTATACGATAAACTTGCGTTAGATTATTTTATCGAATTATTTTTTACGAAAATGTATGAACCTATAAAATCGCTTTATAGTATGTGTCACAAAAATAATATGAGTAAATACAAATTATATGGTACTATAATCAGGGCCAGCTTGAAGGCGATTCGAGGTATGCAATGGCACAGGGCCTTATGCATTTGAAAGCCCTGTGACCTGATACAAAAATAAATTATCTAGTCCATGTACATATTTAACTAATGATTCAGATTCGTCGATAGACTTAACATTTTACTGTCTCTGAGCCCCTAAAGTAACACCTACCGGTTAATACCCACTAAACAGGCTCCGATATTCACCATCCAGCCCTGACTTATAAGATTCATAATATATAGTTTCGTGGACAACACGTATGTAATAAATATGGTAATTATTGCAAAAGCACATCATTAAAATACTGCACCTAAAGGGTATAACTTACCGAAGACCAAACTTAGAGCATATCCGAACG
This sequence comes from Acyrthosiphon pisum, assembly GCF_005508785.2. Taxonomy (NCBI): domain Eukaryota; kingdom Metazoa; phylum Arthropoda; class Insecta; order Hemiptera; family Aphididae; genus Acyrthosiphon; species Acyrthosiphon pisum. Next base: position 78,759,943 of record NC_042495.1, on the reverse strand, counting down.
GAGCTTGACACCATAGCAGGCCTGACGTGTAAATCGCTTCGGCCGTCCCATTAATATACCCGCCGCCGACCCAAGTTGCTGAAACGTAGGAATTATGCAAATAGCACACGTTAAATCGTCGTATTATGCTCACAGGTATAAATAATAAATATACACTGTACATGCGTCATTTTTTCTATCGCTGATCGGGAATCTCATAATTTATATATCAAATTATATATACCTATGCATCATTATAAAACATTTTTAAAGTGGTTAACATTGGGGTGGCGTATAGAATGGTATATTAATATGTGCGATGTGCCCTTAAAAGTTGAAAAAGAAAAAGTTAAATCGTATAATGCCCGGGCATGATGATATTGCGATAAAAAAAAACGTCCTGCACAGTAAATTGTATATTGTTCAGATATCGGGATTATGCATAACAAGCAAAGCAACCTTACCCGTCATCGTAAATATGCCGACGAAAAGCCCAATATTTCTGCCCGCCAACATAACTTCTTCCTCCGAGTTGCCGGTGTGTTTCTTCTTGCCGGCCCATAGTCCGACCGACAGGATTAGGCAATAGAAGAAAACTATAGATATGACGCCCACGACGTTCATCGTCTGCAATGGTCATAATATATTATGCAACGGTAAAACAATCATAACATCGTATGCGTTTGTCTGTACGTGATTTATTCCACTGTACAAAAAGCGATTGCTCGGTTTAACACTCACGGACGATTTATTGGACGAGTGGTTTTATTGTGTAATCAAATTGCCCTCCAATCGACTGTTTTCGTTTTCGTGTTCAAGTAGTACACTCTCTGGATCAGCTACACTAACACATTTCCGGTAACAATATCACCAACGAATTGCTTTTGTTAGGTATATTTTTTTTCAACACAACAAAAATATATCAATAAAAATGTATATGTAACAAAGTTTAAACAAATATAGGATATGTATATCGAAATACTTTTTTGTTAACAGATTAATAAAGGTAACTCTTATGAAACGGAAAACTTGGCTCGTAGTTACAAAAATAAAAATAAGTGTAAGCCGATTTTAGTTCCCTACAGGGTTTTAGTGCAGTTGTCTGAAAACCACAGTGGACAACAATCGCCCCAACGCAATGACGTTTTCTGCGATGGACTATTGCGTGTTTTGAACCCTAAGCTGCACATCAGTCCGATTGTTTGATTCGATCTTGGAAAGGAACATTTAAAATAGATCCAAACTCCCCTAAACATAAAAATAAAAAACAAATATGTGTTAATATTATATATTATACCTATATGGTTATAATATGTCTATATACTTGATCAACTTTCGAGTTATCTTAAAATAATTAAGTGATTCCGTCGAGTATAAATTTATAACAGTATACACAATTGTATACAATTATTTGTTTCTCTCGGTAAAAGTGAGATTACTTAAACATTTGATATAAAGACATGTTAGTGGTTTGTTGATATATATTCTTTAAAAAAATGATTGAACAATCCTAATTCTAATTTTTCGTAGTTCGGATGTTTTATGAAGAATATATTATTAAATATTTACGTATACAATTATTCGAAGTGACAGAGTTTTCTACGCATTCACAATTTACGCATGTATAATACAACAACAAAAAACATCCCAACAAGTTAACAGCATTTACATTATTTATTTACCAGATGAAATAAATTTATTTTTTATCGGCAAAGAAGTCAAAAAATAAAATAAAATGTACTACGCTACATTAAAAAGGGTATACCTAATGTAATGACTGTATATATAATTCTTATCGGACATAATTTTCCTTTATTATGATTGTGTAGTTTTATTTGCCTAATTGTAATGCAAATTTAACACGATACATGCCCTGACCAACGTATATCAAATGTATTTATAGTTTGAATGTGCAGAAGTACCTACGTTAATTTTTTTTTAATGTAGGTATATGCTTTAATTTCTATTTTCTGGATTATGTATGTAAAAAAAGATTTATTATGATTGCACCTTCTTACACCATGCATGTATTGATATACATTATATGAGTAGTAAGTGAATGCCAATAAATTGTGTGTACTTATTTCCATTAATAAAAACTTTTGATTTCATAATAATAATCAAACTGCATGACAATCAAGACATACTGTTTAAGTCGATCTAATTATGTGAAGATAAATTAAAATTAATCCGAACTTATATTATATTATATAATATTATAATATGTACTTAATGTAATATTTATATTCAATCTTATTTCATATCATACCTATTCTAATATTTGTATTTGATGGTGAGGAGTTAGGACTGTGAAAACTTTATTATTCCATTACACGAGAAACACTGTTACGATCATTGACAAAAGCACTTAAATATATTTTAAAAGAAAAATGACTAAAATAGTAATAGATAAATACAAATATTAAATTCTACAAATCAAATAAATTTGATCAATTTTGAAAACTAGTAATAAAATATGAAAAAAATATTTATACTGATCGTTGGTGTCAAAAATAGGATTTGAATATATTTGAATATATTTATGAAAAATCAAAATTCTGTTTTCCCAAAACATGTTTAGTAATTTTGTAGATATATAACTTTTTTGAGAAGACAATAATCAATATTATGTATGATAATTCAGTGTATACATTTCAATGCAGATTATATAAAAATATTAATATATATATATATATATATATTTGAAACCATAACACTATTGGCGCAGATTAATATCTTTTGAGTAAAATAGGTACCTACTGGTATTTCTTTGATCCACCTAATATACAAAATACAAACGTACGTTTTTTGTTTATTATATATCATTATACTCTCTGAGGACATAACTGTCAAACGACGTATATTGCTAAAAATAAAAACAAAAACAAATTGTTACTTTAAACAGAAAAAATAACAAATGAAAGTAAATTACATTGTAACGGCGAGCGATTTATTAACCGTCACCGAGCGAAAACCACAAATCTTAAGTTAAAATCTCAAACGTAATGGTCTAGTTGTCAGTCTGTGCACTGAATGTGTACACTGAAGTATATATTTTCATAAATCGAATGAAATGATGGCCAAAATGTTGTGACGATAGCAAAAAAAAATATACCGAGTCGACATCGTCCTGGAAACGGCACCGAAAACTTCGTTGCGCTTTAAGGACAATGACGTATCGCAACCACGTAAGTCCGACGCGAATCCGATTAGATTGATCGGACGGGATGATATAGTATTAGAACAATTATTTAGAAGACGTAATTTCAGATAAATGTATTATACTCTGTGATTGAGTTATCTATCTAGTAATATTCGTGGAAAAAAATTACTGTCATGAGGAATTGGTCGTGATACAATTATTGGTGTAGGTGGGTACCCAAACAAGACAAAAATAAATTGCCACCGTCAATCCTAGCTGCAATTATTGTACCGCTGTCCGCGGTGGTTTAGCCCTGTACGTCTACCGACCAATCGAGTCAGCGAACAAATAATATAATTATATTAGTATTTATTTATTTCAGCCATATTAATTAGGTACAATTTTTACCAAAACAAATGTGATTTTTTTAAACAATATCTTATTTTTATTTACATTACCTATACAATATCTATTTTTATATTTTATTTATAACATTTTTATAATTCATAACAATTTGTAAAATTCTAATGACTTATTTTTTTAATGGCAAAGAAACTAAAAAAAGGAACTGTAAAAAAACATTTTTAACCATTACTTTAGTCTAAATAGATCATAGACAAACCTGAGTCTACAGTACCTCAAAAAATCCCGGACCCAACTAGTATAGCAATTTTTAATTCGGGACCAGATTTTTTAACTCTGATGCAGCAATATTTCAACCGCGTGAAGGAAGTCATAGCATAATTTTTTTAATGATTCCTTTGGATCCTATGTCAATATTTCGTTATAACCGTTATAGGTGTTATAAAATTAAACCAAATGAACTACCTTACAATAATTTGGCTGAAATTTATATTTGGGAATAATGACTTTAAATCGTTGACTAATAATTGATTTTGAATAAATGTCGTTAACCGTTACATATTATAATGCAACTCGGGAATATCATCATCATACAATAATATAGTGTTCATATAGGGACTAAATTGAATTATTTCATTAATTTTGTAGGTCAATATAGGTGTTCTAATCCACCTTCTTATGAAGGTATAATAATATATTAATATTGATATAAAATCAAAGTATTCTCAACTTGTCCTCGAATATTTCAGTGAAATAACCAATCACTGAGCTAGGTAGATCTATACTCAATACTCATACCGCTATTTTATTAATATATCTTAAAAACCATAAAATAGTGATAACTCAACTGAAGAAACTATAATAAATTGTACCACAATTGTATCGTTTACTATTTATATTAGTTATACATTAATTTTATATGTAATTTCAAAATCAATTATCAACGAAAACTTTTGTTAAATTATAAAAAAAAAAATTATTTGAATTTCTCAATAAATAAGGATGAAAACAATTATGATAATTTAAAAATCCATTTTTGTGAAAACGAAATGTCGCAGTATATCAATAAATATACCTACAGAGTCTCTATAGTACTTATAACTTATAAGAAATTTAGGTTTAACTTTTGACACAAACATGAAGTACCTAGTCAAGTAGCATTTACGTCTTACATGTCAATAATATTGTAATGCGCATGAGTACATTAACTTTTAGCTTTTAAAAATTATGCGCATAATTTATACATCATTATACCAGGCAATATTTCAATATGGTTTGTTGGTTATGGTGAGAAAGAGTCTGAATGAGAACGACGTTAGACTACTACAACTTCTACAAAAGAAAATCATTAGGTTGTGAGTATGTAAAAATTCCTTAGCAGGATCTACTAAATAAAAATATATGTTATTAGATGTGTTGCTTGCAGTTGAGAGTCTATATAAGAATAGCTATTATATAATATTATATAATAAAAAAAAATGAATATTTTATGGCTATGGAAAAGATAAAGGAGAAAAAGAAACATAGGAAGTTTTTTGTCAGAATCAATTATTATCTACATCCTAAATATTTTAATTCAATGACAATACATATTAAAAAAGCATATTTTACATGACTGGGAATCTTAATCTTAAAATTACAAGTAATAAAAAAATTCAGTTATGGCTATTTGCATTACTAAATTAAGAAATTCACCTGTAATAGAATACAGTACTTATGTAATTTGAATAACTTTCATATAAATTATAACAATGTTATTACTTTTCTTGTAATTTTTTTTTCTATGTTTTACTATTTTAATGTAAGTTTTCATATTTATTTTGTTTTAGAATACCTATAAGATAACTATAATAAATGTATATCTCTATCACCAACACAAACGTTGTCCTTAAACGAGGTAGATAATTTATTGAAATCGATTTGATATCATATCAAACCATGTTATATTTTATCTAATTATTACAATAAAAAAAATAGTTATCATTTATTTTTATAGACGCGCTAACAATAATAATTATTATAAACTATAAGCTCTACTCCAGACAAGTTGCTTATAACAATAACCGGAGTTTATGTAAGGTGACTCGCATTGAAGTAGCTTCCTCTCCCAGACTCTAAAAAATGAATATGATCCGACAAAACGTACAAACTATAATGGTGATATACTAATTAGTGATTACTAATTAATAACTATTACTCAGATATCACGTTTTAAGGGGATGTCGCGCGTCGCTTTGTACCCGCATATATTATTATGTTTTCTCCCTCTTACTAACGCATACCAAAAACTGGGTAAAATGATTATGTTTTTTTAATTATTATTTTTTAACATCAGGCAGTTTCAAGTCACAACTCTTGAATTATGTATTTTTTTCTGAAGTATAAAGTTGTATAATTGTGGAGATATATAAAAATAATTTCAAAATACATTATCCTGCACCTATTATAAAAAAAATTTTGTTATGAACCTAGGTACAATGTTCATTGTTTGTTTGTTTATTTATTTTTTTTTTTGTATTAATGTTATAAAAAATCAGAGAATTGTATTGGGAGTATGGAAAAAATTGCTTCCGCCTGATAGCCTAGAAGGTCCATATATACATATCCCCATTGAATTTGTTTTTTTTCTATTTTTAAGCAGTAAGTGGTTCTTTTTGAATTTAAATTTAGCCTTATAACTTATTTAAGCTTATGATGCGTAAACTATAACTCGTTTCCGCTTTATGATTCCCGAGAATTTCCATGTATTCCCAGGGATTCCAGACAAAGGTATTCTCGGAAATTATCCATCCCTAAAATTCCGCGGGAAATAAGGATAACTCAAGTAGGTATTCATTTTTCTCATTAAATTTTAAATCTTCACTGGCCGCTGTTGCATATTTTTATCGGACATTGTATCACGTCACTATTATAATTTACCGTGGATTAATTGAAACATGGTTGTTAGATGTACCACGAACTTGATTAATTTATGATACATCATACTAAAATGATATCAAACGCAAATAACAGTGGGATTAATTATTAATACCTAATTCACTAATTCAGTAATCGTGGATAAGGTAATGAATATTCAATGCATGACCAGCAAAGGAATGGAAAGGTCTTTGATCTCGCTTTAGAACTAACGAGTTAGTAGCAATTTAAGGATTTCATATAAATTTAAGTAAGGGTCGAACCATGGAATAGTACAGAGCCTCGAGTGAAGAGGAAAGCATATGCTCTGAGGTGTGCCGCATAACCTAACCTAACTTAACCTACTAACAAAAACCAAATGCTTTACAACTAATAGATAATATGTAAATGGTAATTAAAGTTAGGCAGGTCTTTCTTTTATTGAGAACAGACATTTTATATTCAATATTCGGTGTATTCGATTTTGAATTGTTTTTCTACACAGCTTTTATCTATATTATGATCAACGCTGTTCCAATACAGATATTAAGACATTTCACTACAATATTATCCAAAACTGATTTACATTTTAGTTTAAAGTGTTTAAACATAATTTAGGGAAACTTTGGTTTAAATATATCTGAAATTTCCTAGAGATGAAACGTTTTATAACACATGTACGAATATGATTTGAAATATGATTCGATCGGATAATATCTGAACTTTTTTTTATAACCAAATTACAAGCTCCTAATTGGTGTTTGAATGGCATAAAGCGGTCAATCGATGATTATAGCATGGTTATAGTTACTATAGATACTATAGTATATATTAGGTATAAAGCCGTAGTTTAAATTAAAACGATTCCATGTATGTGCATGTTCTTAAATCTAAACATTTACTGTTGATTTTCTTAAAAAAAATGTTTATATGGTTATTATATTACAAGCAAATAAATTTAAAATTAACAATGATTACATTTAAATTATTTACGTTAATAGCCACCCATTATTGTTTGGAAAAAAAAAACAATTTATAATATTCAGTTCAACACAAATTATCCATACAAATAAATATAATACATATCTGTACGTTGCTAAAATACAGTTGAAATGTTTGTGAATGAAAATGTGTAGTAATATTTTACGGCATTAAATATGCATCAGAATCGATAATGCGGGAACAGTAATATATTTTTTAATAATAACCCTTATTTTTTAACAAATATGGCCCGCATATACGTTATAGTACCAATGGTATAAACGTATACTTAACATCATTACTTCTTATATACTTTTTAAATATTAGCTATAGTGTGCTCGTGTTGTATAATTTGAATTATATTCTAAGAAAATTGATTATAATTAACAACTGTATGGAACAACAAACTTTTAGATCTCAGGCATTACACGCACACTCAATTCGTTCAGTAATTTATTAATGGCATGTTAATTTGTTAGGTACAGAATTATAAAACACATATGAACTCCAATGACGAATTACCATTTATCATTATCAATCTTCATTTCTTACCCTAAGTATAAATATATTACATTTATTAGCATTAACAATTAATGAAACTGTCTTGTCTCTATACCATATTATTATTTTATTCATTATAATACAGTAATTGAACGATTAAGCATTTTATGGCAATACATTCTTACAACTTATCATAAACTTACTTAAATAAATGCGGTACGTGGGATAATCGGATTAGTAGCTAGTAAGGGAACTTATTTTTCTATTTTGAAATTATAGTTTATAGTGTATTAAATATTAAAATTTTCCGCATTCGATTTTATTCGAACTATTAGGTATTTACTTCATTTTTAAAAGCATTTATAATTCTCTGGAAGAATTGAATTCGAAACCAATTTAAATAGAATATTAACATTGTTCTGAACATCTTCATTCGTACGAAAATAAATTGACTTAATTACAGTAGATTCTATTTTATTCATAAAAATTGTTTAATTTAAGACTATATTTAATTAAACCAGTACGTAAATCTCACAAGTATAAAAATTATCTGCTTCGGTATAAACAGTGTCAATAGACATTAATGAAATGATTAACGATTTAGGGTGTATCGATACAATTCAAGTTAATGTTCTATTCTACCTATTGCCAATATAAAAATATTCTTATATTTATTTAGAATAAAGAATATTATAAATATTGGTATTTAGTACATAATAGATAAATAATAATACATATAATCACATATTATACATATATTTTTGTACGAACTTGCAGGATTCATTGTTGATATTATAATATAATTAAATATATGATAGGTATATTGTGTACCCTTAACACTAAAATGTATCAATCAATTATAGATAACGTTTGGATTTAAATAATTCAAATTTTGCTCTTAACATCTTTTAAATTAACAACATTGAATAACTATAGGGTCATCGTTGTTACTCAATATTGTTTTCAATCGTTTTATGATTGGATCGCTTGATGTACATATTTATAAAAAAAAAAATTATCTGTTAATTATACGCCACTTCATTTCGAATTGAACCAGTTGAAATTCCATTTGTCGATAGTTGTATACAATATTACAATATACATTATGTTGTTTGTGGTGAGTTATTTTATGACGCATAGCTTAAAACGTATGTCTAATATTATGACGTGTTTAATGTCAAAAGGATTAAGGAGAGGGCAGGGGCCCATCTCTTTCTACGAAATGTGAATTATAAAAAATAAAAATAAAAATATCCCGAAATTTACTAAATGTCAAATAATATCAAATAAATTTATAAAATAATAATGTTCAAGTTTAAAATTAATGAAAATAATTGTAGTTGTTAACAATAGAGTTCAGTATAGTACCTACATGGTATTACCACATGTAGTTATTAAATTATATTTAATAGGTAGGTAGGTAATTAGTAATATTAACATAATATTTAACTATGAAATTAATATTAGGTGTTTTTGATATACTCGAGTGAGTTAACATAATTGTATGTTACCTAGTTTCTAACGCTTAAAATATAATTTTTTTGCTGCAGTAGTTGTGATGACCAAAGTATATTTATTTAAATAATTTATTATTGTGTGTAATATAATAATATTAAATAATGATATTGTTATTCTAAGTTTTTCTTTTTCATCATTATTTTAAATCATAAATAGTTAATTATTTAAGTGAGAACGGTTGAAGTTTGAGTGTTGAAAAGGACCCACTAAGTGTCTAATGCAACGGGGCCCAATGAATCAATTTTATTCCGGCTCGTTGAAAATAATTCCATAATATATAATATTAATTTCTATTCCACAACTTCGTCCTCGAATCAAGTGTCTGGAGAAGACAAGTGTATAACTGTGAAATTACCGACACGCGTTCGCATCATTGTTTTTTGAACTTCGGACGTTCGACGAGTGAGTTTAAAAAACTTATCCTTTTTACCGCTAAGGTGCACTTAGAGTATAATATTATTACAGATTGTGGACGGGATTGTGTGTACCTATATACATGTAAGCACATAGCGCCAGGCCTGTATCCATATTGTCGTATATACATAGTTGGTACCTATAGACGCCTATAAACAAAACGAAAAACCAAAAGATTTTAAAGGACCTAAGTCGTCCAGTATACAGCCGACTGAAGTGCCCGTCGATTTAACCCGATAGGTCGAAGATGAATTGTTTATAAAAGCGTACGCAGTTAGGTGTGTACAATAAGTAATAATAATAATATACCATGGTAATATGCGCCTATATAATATTATAATATCAAAGTCACACGCACACGCGCACGCGCGTACACTCTTTTACACAAATAAATAATAACGCGGGGAGGATAAAGGTAAATATCGGACGTTCGGACTTACCTCTATGACGATATGTTTCGAGCGCCGCACACGAATATGGGGCGATTGATGTTATTCTCTCTCTTTTTTAAAAAAAAAAAAAAAATTTATTTTTTATTTTTTATCACTGTGCGGTCGCCATGCTTGCTAATTACTAACGCCACGGAGCTAGGCAGACTGGTACGACGGTCCCGACGACGGCCGAACTCGTCACATATTGATCGGCCGCGTCGCAGGGTCCTCCGAAGGGCTGAGTGCGCGCGCGCAGCTCACACACAAGCACGCCCGCGGGCACGGACACGCAGGCACGCGCACACAGGCACGGGCGAAAGCGCGCCATTGGCGTTCGTTCGGTTTCGAAACGTATATGATATTATTGTACCAATATAATATGAGTTCGCATGCGGCACACGGACAACGCGGGTGAGGGGTGTCTATTTTTTTTTATCATAGCCGCCGCCTGCACGACCGTTTTATAAGGGGTGGCAAATACGTCATAAAAACCCGCTCCTTTTTTTCGAAACTTCGGGCGGCGGCAGTCACCTGCTGCAGCAGGTACCTATAGTCGACGGTGTGCGGAGCTTCGCGGCGACGTGGGCCGCTGTGGTTGTTTCGGGACGAGCCCGGATAGGAGAAGACTCCTTGCCGTCTCCGCGGCACGACATTATTATAAAATATTATTATATTATATTATAAATCATTGCGTATGGTACTGTATAGGTACATACCTCAGTGAATTGATTTAAAATATGACCTAGTCCGTATGCGTAAGGTGCATGGTGGTAATACCGAACCGAAATACTACCTTAAAAAAAACATACCATCAACCGGTTGGCTCTATTTTGGGTTACACTAAAACTATAGTATCAAATTTAGTTTAGATATACGATATGCTATATAATATATATGTTATATAAATGTAAATAAATGTTTAAATGCTATAAATGTTATATATATATGTTACGATATGTTATCCTGATAACTTATAAACGGAAACTACAAGTACCACTGTACCAGACCCTTGGGATAATAGCGGACAAGAAAATTATAATATAAATCAAACAGAAATAATAAATAGTTTTCTAACAGCAATAGACAAATTTTAGAAGAGACAATTCTTATTTCTTATAATCCCAAATGTTATCTAAATACGTGTGAACATAAATTAATATTTTATCATTTGTCACGGCAGGTACAATGAGTAGACCAACCCATTTATATAGGTACCTACTTTATTATTGGTACTTATAATAGGGATCTCCTACAATAATATATTATACGCAAACATAAACATTAAACATTCTACGTATTATAACTATGTCGGTATCTCGTATAACAAATTATGGTCAGTGAAAACTGAAAACGTAAGCATTTCATGCCATTACCTTTAAGCATCGACATTTTCATCCAATCTCAAGATAAACCTGGTTTCCGCACCATTCATGGTCATTCCGCAATCCGCAGTCTAAGCTCGATTCGAGTATACGGTTATATAATCAGTGCACGACGATGGTGCCTAATGTGGTACCATAGCTAGCCACCTAGGTAATAACAATAAAAACGTAAATGGGTTTTGTAGTTATTGCGAATAGTGGTTTTATGCTGTTATTTTTTTAATAATGAGTTTACATTAAATGCTTTGTAAAGTTTGAATTCATCACAAAACAGTAATGAAAAAAGTTTAATTAAAAACAAAATTAATAATTTAGGGGTTATTTGGGGATCTTTCAAATTGTACCTACCTGATTGTAAATCACCTAAAAACTATTAAAGTTAGATCATTCCATTTAATTACAAATATCTGTATCTTACTTTATTTTATAAGTAAATCATAATATTTAAATTTTACTTTAATTGTTTCATGCTTAATTTTAAATTTTAAAGTTTGCCCCAAGTTACACAACGTTAGTTGAACTTTGGGAAAATACTTAAATGAAAATCCGTGTTTACTCTCCGAAGGACTAACTAATACATAATAATTATGGTTTGATCCTTGTATTTCACTTATTCAACATCTGTTAAACGTAGATAAGTTATCACTAATCAGTGTACCTACATTAAAAATTACATAAGAATTAACACGGGTGGGGGGGGTGTATTAGTATATTTGATACTGATACAGATCCTCCTCCCTTAAATGTTAAGTATTAGATTGGTGCCGTGACTTGTTAGGAAACTAAGAGGGAAAAAATAATATTATAAATTTATGTTATATTATATGATATAGTTAGATAACCATACAATTCCCAGTACCACTAATGGGTGACTTCTTGTTTCCATTTTCGTGTATTTTTATTCTGTCAACACATACACTTATTGTGCTAAATATTACAGATTGTGCATATCTTAATAATAAAAAAAAAATTATTAGATCATAAAAGCACATAATATGTATTTTTTGAATAATTGGTAAATCATTTTTAACCGTGATATTTTTCCATATTTTATTTTTATTTTTCTAAGACTTGACATTCAAATCGTTATCGTTTAACTAGGAATTTCTTAGTACAACTTAACTTACAGTTAAGACTGAATGTGATTAATCGTAAACATCCTATAACAACCACAAATGTTTTACGTTTATGTAGTCAATGAGTCATTCCGATTTACCAACTAATTAAAATATTATGATATTATTGTATCAATACTCAAAAATTATTTTAATATTCCATACTAATATCTATATTGACTACTGAGAGAACATTTTGATGTCATAAGGCTCAAAAATAAAGAAAAATTATATATAGGTACTTTTATATGTGACAATTATATTTTTTTTAAATTAATGTATACTGTCAAAAAATGTTTATCGATATTTAATGTATATAATAATTAGGGCTCGGATTTATATGTAAATACATATTTTCTCTGCGAAATGATAAACTAATTTCGGCAAGTGATAAATTTGTTTCAAAAGATTTTTGATAAAACGAGCTACAGTGGCGCCGAACCTATAACCCAAGAGGGGCGACCGCCCACCCCCTTTTTTCGGTGGGTGGGGTCGTGGGGGTCCGTGGGTACCCCAGCAAACTACTTATGAATTATGTTCCTAATAAACTATTAATGTATACATATGCAGCACTGAAGCAAGCGTAAATGGAGGTGGTGGTCCGTATAACTTTTTAGTTGCCCCCCCTTTTAAAATATAGTTCGGCGCCACTGACGAGCTATATTTGATTTTACATATTTTTACATATTTTGTCATAAATACATGTTTTTACATATTTCACAATTATTCAATTTTTTCTCACATATTTATAAATATGTCTATAGACAATTATACTGTTTTAATGTCTTTTCTTCAGAGTTAGAATAATTGAAAGGTTATATATTATATCGACGATTTTTCGGATTCGAAAATTTAAAAGTGCACGTTAGTCGTTAATTATCAAGATAATTAGAAAACTATAGATAAATATGCATTTTTTTATCACATTTTATTTTATTGATAATTATTATTAAGATTTTACGACAATATCGGCGATCTTTTGGATTCAGAAATTTAAAAATGAATGTTAATAATTGTTTGTAATCAATATAATATTAGATAAATATACATTTTTTATTACATTTTGTTATATTATTATTTTTTTTTTTTGATAATACATATTTATGTACATATTTTTATTGTATAAATACATACTTTGATTATATAAATACATATAAATCCGAGCCCTACTTATTAGCATTTGATATACAAGGTATACCTACTTTAAAAAATACTTAAGCACTTTTTGTGCTATTTATAGATACTTGACTTCTTTAGTTTTCCTTCAAATTAAGTATGATCACTTTTTTTTATTTTAGATAAAAAAAACTAACTTGCTCTCACCACATTTAAAATTACCTTAAATACATGATCACAATGTTTGTTAAAAAGTTCTGACTTTTATAGCTAAAGCTTGATTCCTCATGAAGATTTTTCATGAATAGTTAATACTGAAACCAAAAAATCTTAAAAATATATAAGAACAATTTTTTTTATATAGACACTTGAAGTTTACATTTTAACATAACTAGATATATTTATAAAGATTTAAGTTGTTTGGTTGTAACTCTAAAATATTATTCGTAGCTTCTTGTAACTTTTACATATTATATAATTACATTCTACTGTACACAATGTTATTTCAAAAAATGTAGATTAATTTTAAGCTATTTACACCGTTCTATGTCCTATGGTACCTAAGTCTTTATATTGACTTTAAGTTAATAACAATAAAATATGATATAAATATTAATTACTAGCTGATCCAATGTACTTCGTTGCCCGTTAAATGTACCAACTCTTTATGACTCAAACTTTGTTCAATTCGTTATTTAATATTTAGTGTATGGTGTTCAAAACTTATCTTAACTTTTCCGTTGGCTGGAATAAAAATTCTGATTCGCAGCAGTATATTATCAGGTAGGCAATCTACCTACGGTAGATCGCGAGCCCCGTGCTGTTTGTACGTAAGTATATGATTTAACTCTAGAGTATCAAAGACCAAAGTTATACCAAGTTTATCGTTTTTACTTAATTCCACCAACGGCGAATTAATATAATCAATTAATACAAAATACTGACCCAACCGTACTAAAACCTAATGAATAAAAAAAAAACAAATTTAACCCTTTTTAAATTAGCCTATCTTCTACCCAGAGGTCTAATCTACACACAAACATTCATTTTTATACATTTAAAAAGAAGAATGGGCTGAGAGAATGGTCAAACGACTAATATTGGCCGCGTCTCCTTCAGTAGCGATGGCGTTACGCAAGTGGGTGTACTCGTCTGATCGTAACTTCAACTGATTGAAACGAATGAGATTGAGACGCTCCATTAATATTCAAATTAAAAAAAAATAATAATAAATAAATATTATTCTTAACTCCTATAACACAAAGCAACCATTAATAAACAAAAATTTCTATCGTAAATCTCAAAATTCCTGATTTAGCACATACCGAAAGTGATCAACTCCCTTTTTAAATTAGCCTATGACACTCACAAAGAACGTGTCTTTCTATTAGTGAAAGAATTTTCAAAATCGGTTCAGTAGTTCCAGAGATTACTTTTGACAACGGTAACTAACGACTCCTCTTTAAATAATAGTATATAGATATATTTATAGATACATTTTAATAATTATAATTGACAATATAATTAAGGTTTTATTTTAATCAAAATTTAATTCAACTCACAGTATTACTAATATAAAAAGAAATTAATATAATAGCAATAAATATTACTTATAAGGAATATAATATTTAGAAAAGCACTCTCGAAAACGATTTGCGAGACAATTAAAATGAGTTTCTTAATGCGGCGGATTTTTTGCATCATTTATCACCACCATACGTCACGGAAATTTTATTTATCCTTCACTATTTTCTATCCTGTTAAAAATATAATAGAAGCGACGCTGTGACATTTGGGAGAATACCTACGCAAAATAACGATACAGAATAAAACGAAATAAATTATTCTCGAACGCATCATCACAGAACCGAATCATACATAATCGTCACAATGATATAATATTATTTATTTGTATACCTAATTAAACGGGCGGACGTACCCAATTACAAGTATAGACATATTATATATTATGTCTAATATTTACAATAATATTTTGTTATTACAGCGACAGTTAATATTACATAATATAATGATAATAATAATAATAATATACAAAGCAATAAATAGTAATATAATCAATAAAAATATTGGTTTAACTGTTTAAGTTAATATTTATATGTGATTTGAAAATGTTTATAATCAAAATAATTGACTAAAAGAAAATTATTAAAAATATAATATAACAATGAAAACTTAACTTAATATACGTATGACATTGATATGAATGTAGTCCATAAAACAAAAATAATAAGTACGTATGTAAGTTTAAGCAATTATATATTATATGAATTATAGTAAATTAGTTTTTAAAGAGATCTTACACACTTGAAATCTCTGAGAAAATAGCACTTACCTATTTCAAGAAGTAGGTGTAGGTATATATATTATGACATACATCATATGGCGTATACGGTTAGGCAGTAAGCAATAAACATCATAATACAATAATATGAGATACTTGATATAGGATAGTCTTTAATTTTTATGAACTCCGGAATAATACCTTCGGTATTATACTTTTAAATATCAATAAAATTGTGTACCATATAAGTTAAGATTTCCCAAACTTATTTTTTACAAATGAGTACTATTTGTAGTTATACGGAGTTATTATTAGTCTTACCATCAATATATAAACTTACCTATTATTATTTTATTAATAATAAATTACACAACTGTCAACTACACAAGTAAGACTTTTCAAAATTAAATATTCAGTAATTATATTTTATGGTTTGAATAACAAATAGTTGAAGAAACTTTTTTTCCTTAACGAATACTTAATAATATTCAATTCAAATTGTTTCCCTTGAATACTAAGTAATGGTAATAATAATTTCAAGAGAATCATAATTTTCATCGTAGATATTCAAATAAGAAACTGTAGTAGGTATACTTACAGTAAAAGTAGGTAAGTATATTTATTTTTTACGGCAATATACATACACATATATACTTCGTCAATATTTATATTATAATAAAAAATATGATTTTCATAACTGTAAAAAAAAAATTCTCACTAGGAGAACTTTAGGTACTTACTATGGAAAGTAAGCTAAATATGAATGATAAAATATTAATGAAATAGGTTTTTAACAAAATGCAATAAGTACTAAAACTGTATTGACCTTTAGTTTTTATAACATATTTTATTACTTGTCTTGTTGGAAGGAGTGTAACGATAAATTTGAATAACAAACTTTTACAAATAAAAATGGAAGATGGAAGTATAGAACATTAAATTGAAAATTTAAAAATTTAAAAAAAAATTGAAGCAATTTGAGAGTTAAACTTAAATCAAAGATTTCCTATACCTTTTTCGTTGAATTATAATATGGATAGTCATAACAATTGTCTTTATAGTTTATATAAAATGTTTGTTGACTGCTGTTACGGTTTAAATTAATATAATCAAACCAGAATATTGTATTGGCTGCACGCGATAGGTAAATACTAAAATACCTACCTAATGAATAATAACCATTATAATAACAGTTTACAGGGAAAATTGAATTATTTACAATTTTTGTTGATATTATTTTTTTTTGTATAGAAGTCGTAATAGGTTCTAAGTACAATTTCGTAATTTGAACAGATAAATTATTTGTAATTATTATGCATGTAAAGGTCCTATCACCTATGATATTATAATAGGATTGTTGTCTTTCCTACATCGTGAAAGCTTATACTTACAGCGCGATCTATGCCATAATTATAATAAATTTCACTAGATACATATTATTTAGCTGTTCAAAAGGGAAACTTCACAATCGAAACAATATAATATATAATTACTATTTACTTACTTTGTTATTTGGCCTACAATGGGCATTTTAGTTGTATCTACATTGTACACTGCCTATTTACAATTCACCCATTGTATATTATAATGAATAAATATTCTAATAACTAATAATTAATAAAATTCCACACAGCAACATAGATGTTCTGAGTTTTTAATCGAGAGAACTGTTAGATTAATATGCCCCTAGATTAGCCTGGTAGCACAACGACTTAATTTAATTTACATTTCAATTACTAAAAATAATGATATTATGTCGTCATCGTATGTCATATGCATAAATAAATAAATAACAGCGAAAAATTATTTTGTATTTTTAAAAATTGTAAAAACACATTTAAAAATAAATTTCAAATTTCAAATAATTTCCTTTAGGTTTTAAATTATATTTATTATGTAAATTACTATTATTGTGAATAATTATTTTCGATGAATTAAAGCAACTATGTTTGCTGTAAAATAAATAATACTTACATCACTTTAATTTATAAATATAATAAGTAAGACGTAAATAGTTATAAGTTAATAAGTTATAGGTACATATTATAACAATAAATCACAAAATAATACTTGGAAAATGTAGACACATATACTAACAATATAATACTCTCTGAGTAAACAATAATAATAATTAATTATGTAATCGGACCAACATATAGATGAATAACAGAAAAGAAATTAAAAAAAAAATTTGATAACATTTTGAGAACTTACGTAAAACAAAATATCAGTAAATTTGACAATACAACGGTAAAAATGGTAAAATAGAATCTAAGGTTAAATAATAAAGTACCTATCTTAGGTCCATCTTTTTTTATTAGTAAATACGAATGTTGTTTTCTTGACAAATTGTGTTCTTTCTAATAATAACAATAAAGAACTAAAAATGAATCTATTGTTCTATATCAGTACATATTAATATTATGAATATTTAACTATAAATAATAAAACTAATAAATAATTTAAATTAAATTATCAAAATATATACGGTGTCTAGAAAATATAATTAGTAGGCGTTTTTGATTGCATTTGATTAGAAAGACCACACAACATTTTTTTACCATTTGAAGACCATTTGAATTTACAGCATTCACATCTTTAATTTTTTTTATATTTCAAAGTACAAAAATTAAAGGAAAAGATATATAATTTTCTAAAATACCATATAACCGAAAAATGTCCAACACTATAGTAAGAAATATTAAGAAGTTATTGAATGATTCAAATTGTTGATCTGTGTCATTTATTTCATTAATTATCTTCGTATTCTGAATTAACAACTTTTCAACTTAACGACTAATTTTTGTAATTATTGTCTTAAATTTCAAAACAATATATACCTACTTATTAAGTATTAATACATAGCCCATAGGTACCAATTATTAACACCAAATCACTGCCTGTCGGCTAAAATGTTTGCAGGTGACGCCGCAATTTATTATGTACTCAAAGCAAAATCCTAGAATTGCCAATAAAAGATCTACAAAATTTGCTTGACGAATTATCCTTGTATGTTCTTCCACTCAAGATGGAAACTTATTCTAAATCCCGCCAAAAGTGTGTCCAAGATTTATGAACCTTAATAATATACGTAAATTTGGCCTTATTTCATATTAGCAACCAAGAAATCCAATGAAACAGTTAAAAAATACTTACGGTTACTCCTATACAAAAAACTAGCTTGGAAAATTTAAATAAATTAAAAAAAACTAAGCTATAGGATACACAAAGATAAAAACCCTATACCCCTACTAAACTATTTAAACCAAACCACAAACTAGGTAACACAGTGCTTATACATTTTTGATACAAACAAAAACAAAAGCATAGGTACGTCATTTCAAAACCAATAGGTATCTCTCATCAGAGTATGTACTCAAAAAAATGCGTATTTTCAATGAAAATCAATAAACTGAAAAAAAAGTGCTTATATAATTTAAATTCAGTGAACTAACGTCAATAGGTTTACTGCGTCAAGGACGTCGTATAAGTATAGGTAAGAGGTAGATACCTACTTTAAAAATGATAATCAAAATTGCAATCTTTTTTTAAACATTATCATCTGATAACGATGAATGACAAAAGCACTTATTATATGTATAATATTATATTCAGCTAAAAAGTTTCATAACCCTTCTTATTTTTTAGTTTTGGACATTTTATTTCGTACTTTTCTTATTAAAAATTTCTATAATACCTACTTTTCTTACAGTTGCATTAATTTGGATTCTTTATTAGATTGCTAAAGACTAAAGTAAATGGTAATACCTAATGGTATTTTATTCTTGTTATAATAATATTGGAAATCTGTGATTAGCTCAGATTAAAAGTATGCCTAAGTTAGGTACAAACCTATATATCGTCGTTAG
>NC_042495.1:78737825-78739613 GCF_005508785.2 Acyrthosiphon pisum | reverse complement strand
TATTATAACTAAAAATCGGGTTTTACGTGTTTAATCTAATATATCTATATCGTATATCTATATCATAAGTAAGTTGAATTATATATTTTATTACTTGAAGTTAAAACAAATTACAAAATGTGGACAAATGCCGTGTTAGGTTATAGGTAAATCCATAGTATTGTGCAGTACAATTCCACGCGTTGTTCGTATAGTTGTTCGATTAGTTGTCGTGGCTTGTCCTTAAATTTATAATGGAAATAGTATTAAGTGAACGTGGTAAAGAACTAATTATTTACCAAAATAATAAATTTTCTTATAAGGAACTTACCAAAAAAGGCCATAAAAGGCGGTGCGCACACAAAAGTTGCAACTCTAAGCTGTGCGTAGAAAAGGGTAAAACTACAATTTTATTTTAAGAAATTAAACATGAACATCATCCTCCTATATATAATATATGTAAGTAAATTATTTTTATTTAAATTTACTTTTTAATATAACTTTTTTAATACCAGCGCAATAGATGTATTCCTTATTAATATGCCTTCTTTATGCCGGTGTAATAGATGTATACCTTTTTGATATACCTTTTTTATACCGGCGCAATAGATGTATACTATACAGGTAGTGTCCCAAATTCGGCGCAATAATTGACGAAACCCCCTAATTTTATCTTAAGTAACATGCTACTGACATCCCTATTTAAGAATTGCAATTAAAAAAAAAATTGAAAGTAGCTACATAATACAAGTATGAAGTACTTCATTAAAGTTAACATAAAAACAGTTTTACCTAAAACAAAACAAATTTTACCTACCTACCTAATACCTTCGTTGTACCTAATACTAGTATGTACAAAAAAAAATATATTTTTAAGATGAAGGAACATATAGATACCTAGAACCTATTGTCATTTTAATATTCCCACTCATTGTTTTAAGCTATTTTTAGAATATTTTTATAGAATTCAGAATATCTACATTATATTATTATATAGGTACCTACTTAAATGTATGTTAAATACCGAATACAATCAAAATGTATTTACTATGATATACTATAATATTGTAGTATTAATAATACCTATAGGTACCTACTTGAGGTGTAGTTATTTAATTTTCATTACCATGGGTAAAATCAAAAATGTAAATAGATATAAACGACGATTATCCGTGAAAACAAATGAGCTTGAAACTTAATATAAATACCCATTACCCACAACCTACAGAATACGCTGTTTATATAGGCGCGAAAATGAATTCCGAAAGAAAAATGACCTTTGGGACGTACAAAACGTCGTCACGCAAATTGAGTTAACTGCAGTTTAGTGCCTACAATCTACACCAACTTTTGACCGTAATAATCAAGTGACGACAGCCGAACAACGGATGTAGAGAACACGTTTTTGCTCCAACTGTGGTTTTAATGCGACTATAAAAACTAGTTCTGTACGACTGTAGGTACCTATATTGCAACGCAAAAATGAACATTGCAGCCGGTTCCAGTATATGTGTCTTATGAAGTAGGTAATTTAATTATGCGAAAAATATAATATTGTTATGAGTCACGAAAAAAATTAAACGTAAGTCATTTTACTATTAAAAAGGTGGGTAAGTGGATGTCGCTCTGCTGTACAGTACGTTAGAAGTGGGTCACTGTATAATGGACAGTATTAAATTTGAATTCAATGATATAATATCACTGTATAAGAAAAACGATTCTGAGCGGAGACGGTATATCAGTCTATGTATTAGACATATATATACTTATCCATGGTTATTAAAAAAAAAATTTACCTATATAGGTACC
>NC_042495.1:78718234-78736202 GCF_005508785.2 Acyrthosiphon pisum | reverse complement strand
AAAAAAAAATAAAAAAAAAAACACACATCATTGTAAAATCAATACATTCATCGTTCCACTCAGAATCTAAAAAATGTGTGGAATGTGAAATGAACGGAAATTATTATTAAAAAAGTTATGACAGCTCGAATTTTTAATGAGCTATTTAGTTTGTCTATTGATTACTAATTAAGTTTCTAACAAAATTGTCTTCTGTATAAATTTCAAGTTTGTATTATTCAATCACGTAACTACAGTGTATTAATAACATTATTCTCCAACATTTTGAATCCATTCTGGATGGATTAAGGTTTACTAATCACTTTAAAAAATCATAATAGATAGTAATTTTAACAACATTTATTGAATGTGGCTTATTGTTTTTCATTCATGATTCATGGCCCCGATAATCTTTAAAAACTTTAAACAAACATTTTTCCATGATTCAATGTACCCAATTAGAGTTAAAAGAAAATCATAATAATAATTCAAAAAGTTGAACGATAATACATTGGTATTGAAATTATACAGATTACGGGTCCAGCATTTTATATTACATAAATAATATAAAATCTGTTCAAACATCTAACAATTACCTATAAAAATAATTGGCCCTATAAATAAAATTAAAGCGTCAAATGGGTCTCAGAAAATGTAATGTTATAGGCCTTAGGCAAAATGGTTCAGACAAAACTCTCTCTATTATAATTTATAACCATTACCTAAAATATTTTAGCAAATACCGGATTAAAACAAATGATACGCCTATATAATATGTGTCATCAATCATGATTGTTTAAGTATTATGTATGTATTGAGTTTTAATAGACATTTTAAGAAACTATCATACAATTACCTTTTTTTTTTAAAAAATAACTTAAATCTTAATAATACCTGCAATTATTTTTGATTGATTCATGATTATCAACCGAACATATTATTTTCTTCGCGGATACAGTACAGGCACATCTTTTATGCAGATCCATTATTTTGTGAATCGTGAATGAAAAAATCCAACCTAAAACCACTCAAAATTTATCAAAATTTATCTTAAAAATATAATCGTTTGGAAAAATTTTAAATGTTGAATATTCTAGATATTTTAATCCAATGTTTATTTTTTAAATAAATACTATTCTATCTTTCTATAACAACAAAAAGCAGGTTTTAATCAAAAGTTATTTATTACCAAAGAAACAAATCTACTTATATAATATGTATCTACCTATGTCTGGGCGAACTCGGATGGCGTATTCATTAGGAAATTTGAAGGTGAACAATTAATAAAACTTCATTCAGTCGATGATGTCCACAAATTAGATATTGAAAATAAAATCGGCCACCTTAAAGCTCAGAAAAATTAATTCACAATTAAATATTTATTAACAATTAATATAAGTAAGTATAGTAGTATTGTAATAACATATATTTTTAATTCATGGTTCTAGATAAATATATTATAAACGATATAAATAGTTTAAATCATATTAGTACAAAGTATATTGAAGATTTGTCTAGCTTTAATTATGGTATCGATAATATAAATGTTCTTGCTCTAAATATTCGTAGTATTTTTGCGAACTTTGACGAATTAGTTTTATTATTAAATTCAAACAATTCTAATTTTGATATAATTGTTCTTACTGAAACTTGGCTATTATATGACTTTAAATTTGAGCTGAATGAGCTGAAAATAATATTATAAATTCACTTGGTATAATAAATAAGAATGATGGGGTAACCGTATTTATTAAAAATGCACTTAAATTAATTAATATTACGTATAATATGATAACTGATTGTAACTCCATTGAAATCTCCCTTGATATAGATAATACATTTATTAATATTATAGGTATATATAGATCTCCTAATAGTAATATTGATAACTTTTTTGAAAGTTTAAATAACTATCTCGAACACTTAGATGATCATAATAAACGTTTTATTATCGCTGGTGATATGAATATTAATATTATGGACACATATTTATCTAATGATTATCTTAACATAATGGCAAGTAATAATTTTATCTCTTACATAAATAACTTTACGCGTGTAACAAATACAACAAAATCTTGCATTGATCACATATTTACTAAAAACATAGATATGCATTACATGAACGCATTTATTCTGGAATGCAGTATAACTGATCATCATGGAACGATAATCCAATTTAACCATCAATTAAACCCTACCAGTACACATAATAATAAGAACAATGAAAAGAATAATAGAGTAAATATAAAGTTCATAAATGAGACTAATGATAAGGTAAATTGGATTAAAATTTTAAATACCGATAATATCGATGTTGCTATGAATTGCTTCCTACATAAAATAGAAGAAATAATACAAAATGCTTCATATAATATAGCATTTAATAATTCAAATAAATTAAATAAGCTTAAAGCATGGACAACCAAAAGCTTAGTGATCTCTATAAAATGTCCAAAAAATTATTATTAAGTCCATTTGATTTTAATTTAAAAATGAAGTACATAAAATATAGAAATTTACTTACTACTTTAATAATTAAAGCAAAAAAAAATGCATTGTCAAGCATTTTTTAAAAAATATAAATACAACCCTAAAAAAATATGGCAACTTACCAATGAGATTGCAGGTAAACCAATAAGCAAAAATATAATTATAAATGAAATTAAAAATAATGATTACATATTAAAAGATAGTATAGATATTGCAAATGAATTTAATAAATATTTTATTAATGTAGGTAATGAAATTGAAAATAATATACTAAAAAATAATTTTAAGAAAGAAAGCTGGAATAATCTAAATTCTAAATGTCATGTAAGAGATTCAATTTTTCTAACTCCTATTACTCGTGACGAAATAATAAAATATATAAAAAAAATTAAAGACCACTCTACATTTGTTGAATAAGGAATCACAAACTTTATACTTCAAAATATTGCTGATAGTTTGTCCCTCCCTCTAATGATATTATTTAATTTATCTATGTCTTCTGGCACATATCCAACTTATTTTAAAAAATGTATGGTTACTCCTATTCATAAACAGGGAGATAAACTATTGTGTAGTAATTATAGACCAATCTCCCTATCATTAACCTTGTCTAAAAATTATGAAAAATGTATTAAATATAGAATTATATCATTTCTAGACAAAAACACATTTTTTTCTAATAATCAATTTGGGTTTCTAAAGGGAAAATCTACAAGAGATGCCCATTTTTTTCTTAATAAGTATGTGCATGAACATCTTGACCAAAATAATAAAGTATTAGGTATATTCCTAGATATTAAGAAAGCATTTGATTGTGTGAACCACCAGTTATTACTTAAGTTTATTTTTTTTTTCCTTTCCTTTTTCTTTTTATATCCTGTATACAAAATTTCTTCCAGAAGGAGTGTTTCGATTTTAACATATAGTACCTTATCTTTTAGCAAATTGGATCAAGATGGTACTTTAGAGAGGTCATTTTTCGATTTTCTTAATAGTTATTTAATGCCACGGGAAAAACCACCGGAAAATTACAAAAAAACGCTAAAAATGGGATTTTAATTTGTAACGCTTTGTATATCACCATAGAAACGAATAAAAAATTATCATATTTTAATATTAATTCGACATAAAATAAATAATAACAAAATATAAAATATCCAGACTGACAAACCGTCTCCGCTCAGAATCGTTTTTCTTATACAATGATATTATATCATTGAATTCAAATCTAATACAACCATTATACAATGACCCACTTGTAATCTACTGTACAGCAGAGCGACATCCACTTACCTGCTTTTTTATCATTGTCGTCATCAGTAACACAATAATCATTGTAATTTTCTCTGGTTTCGCGGATACTGAGTCTGCAAATCATTTATACAACGACCACCAATAAATCATATATCGTTCACAATTCGGTGAGTACTTATTTATTTGGTTCCGTTTATAATACCTACCTCTCTGTTAGATAGTCCGAACTGACTAGAGTCAATAAGAATTGAGCGTACGGTGATAATTGCAATATCATCTGTATCATTATTGGCATCATTCGTCATTAGCGTAAGTCCGCCAGCAACCATTGTGCGTTGTGTGAGTGGCCGCCCAGGTCGTCCAGGTGCAATAAGCTGTAGATCGGCCAACCGCATATAACTCCACCTCAGTCATTGATGCGTGGACATTCTGAATCGTTCAATGGATATCGTGGCAACCGGACATACTTCCGTAGCATAAGTTAGTTGTAAGATTATATCCAATTGTTGTGAACTCTGTGGTCATTGCACCATACCGATTCGATCACAGAGAGACCCCCACCATATACTTAAACTGCATAATCCTATTTCCCATTGTATAAAGTGTATCCTTCACTCCTTCGCGTGTCGGTGCGTTACAGTTCCTTCGTGCCCATGGTCGCGTCATTGTTGCCCCCCCCCCAAGTCAAATCGTTGGGCTGTGTGTTGGATTGCCTATATCTTGGAAATAGGCATTGTCATACTGACGCGTTAGAAACCAACGTACACGCATTTTTAGTTGCCTACCCTTGACGCCTTCAATCTTTTCGGTAGATACAATTACTATAAGTTAAATCTATTGAATGGTCCTTCACAATTATCGATTACCCTACACACAACCATCGACCAAATTTTATTAGATGTCAACGCGGATCCGTCGGTTCAAAATTTTAAAAGGACCTCTCTACATTGTGTTATCAAAAAATTGGATTTTGTATTTACAAAAAGAAAAAGGTGTAGTGTACTGACCGAGAAAGAAGATCTAATCGTTTGGCGTCGTCAGTATTTATACGACGTCCAGAAATATTGAGCTGAAGGTCGAACTATATATTATCTGGACGAGACATGGTTAAATGCCGGTGATTGTGTCGATCGTGTTTGGAAGGACAATACGGTTCTCTCCAAACATGAAGCTTTCAACAAAGGCCTCACAACTGGTCTACCAAACCCATCAGGTAAAGGGAAACGATTCATAGTACTACACATCGGGTCGGAGAATGGTTTTCTGCAAGGTGGTCTACTATGTTTCATTTCCAAAAAAAATACCGGAGATCACCATGACGAGATGAATGGGGCTAACTTCAAAGAGTGGTTTGAGTCCATTATCCCTCTACTCGATCCAAATTCCATTATCGTCATGGATGATGCTCCGTACTATTCGGTAGAAACAGACAAATATCCAACTACCTGTTGGAAAAAAGCAGCTACATTGGAGTGGCTCATTTCGAAAGATGTTGTTCGCGAACGACTGTTGTCGTCATTGTTGAAGCCCGAAGGACAACGGACACACCGTACTTCGATTGCCACCGTACCATTGCCAATTCAATCCCATTGAATTGGTATGGGCGATGGTAAAAGGATACGTGAAGCAGAACAACACCACTTTCAAAATCGACAATGTTCGCCAACTGCTAAATACAGCGATTGAAAGGGTTACACCCCAAAATTGGAAACATTTTATAAAGCACGTAATTGAAGAAGAGGACACAATATGGAAAGCGGACGATATCATGGATGATATAATAGATGCGATAGAACCTTGTATTATGACCATAACAGGAGAAACATCATCAACAGATTTTTCGGACTAATTAATTTATATTTTTTATTACGCTTTATGTTTTTCATAAATTTTTATTTTCTTTTTGTTTATTATTAAAATAAAGTTTTAATCATTAAATTACAGGAATTTGTTTTTACGTACCTATAACATTAGGTGATAAAAAAAAATAGGGATTGAAAATTGAACAAAAGAAATTGGTGTTGTACCGATAGCGTGCACTGACGTATAAAAAAATGGTGATACGTATGTGATTATGTGGCGTGCGAGTGACGGTACGGAAAAATATATCACGACGTACCGCTCCGCACTCCATCTGTTTCAGAGTATACAATGCAATTTAAGTTATGTGTTCATGACACTGGTCTATGATAGACTAATTGCGTCGCTCAGCCGTCGCGCCGCGTTCTAGGCCATGCTCGTAGTGAAGCCACGCCCTTGCGTACAACTCGGCCGCCGACTCCCGATCTTATTTGGAATAGAGTATAGTTTGCCTTCAATTTTGATTTGGAAATGTCTGTCGGTCAGAAAGGAGGTAATGATGGAGATAAGGTCGCTGGGCACTTCAAGGTCGATAAGTTTGCTAATGAGGTCGTCGTGCCAAACCTTGTCGAAGACTTTTTCCACGTCGAGCCGAATTCAGCAGTTTTCCTTTTTTTGTTGAGGTTGAAAGATATATCGTCGACTACGCTGAGTAATTGGGTGGTGGTACTGTGAGAGCTTCTAAAGCCGTGTTGGTCAGGACGGATTTGGGAGGTGGTGAAGATCTTAAGTCTGGTGAGCAGTAATTTCTCCAGAATCTTGGACATTGTATTGAGCAGTGATATCGGGCGATGATTGGCTGGGTTTGTGACATCCTTGCCTGACTTGGGAATGGTGATGACGATGGCATGCTTCCACTGCAGAGGAAAGTAACCAACACGTTTGCGACAGTTGAAAATTCGACATATGTGAGTGATGGTTTTGCGACCTCAGTGTTTAGGGGCGCTGTTGCTGATGCCGTCTAGACCCAGAGCACGCCGACTAGGGAGCGTCTTGATTGCGTTCCAAAATTCTGAAGGAGTGAAGTATGAAGTAGTGGTGAGAGGAAGTGAGAGCTGGTGAATAAGTTTGTTGTGGACTGATGAGTTAATTTGGTCGTTTACCGGAGGGGAACGAAATTGTACTTCCAGAGATTCTGCAAGAAGAGCGGCCTTGTGCTCTGGATCGAAAGTGAGGTTGCCTGCTGTGTCCTTGAGAGGGCGAGATGGTGGAGGTTTACGAAGCAGTGCCCGATTGAGTTTGAAGAAGCGAGACCAGGCGTTGGGACCTTCGTTCAGAGAGCCGAGGAGATTGCTCCATTGATTGTTACTATGTTCTGCCATGAGTTGTTTAACTCCAGTGGTTTGGTGATTGAAGGTTTTGGCGTCCGGATCCCTGGATCTTTGCCAGCGAGATCGTAGGCAAACGTTTGAGATTAATTTCGAAC
Source organism: Acyrthosiphon pisum (assembly GCF_005508785.2). Taxonomy (NCBI): domain Eukaryota; kingdom Metazoa; phylum Arthropoda; class Insecta; order Hemiptera; family Aphididae; genus Acyrthosiphon; species Acyrthosiphon pisum. The sequence continues at coordinate 78,729,190 of NC_042495.1, read as the reverse complement.
TGCAGCTGTTTGGGCAGAGCTCTGGAGCCTTCTTGATATGCAGATGGAGAGGTGTGGGTGGTTATGCCATGCGACATGGTTGACGTTAGATTTTAGATCGCTGAATCAATGGAGCTAATGGATGAGCCATTGGATGGTGAGCGGGTGACGGAGTCCATGAACAGCTGGAATGCGGCCCAATCGGTGACGTGTTTAGATGCGGGGAGCACGAGGATGCCATGGTTGAGTGGAGTTCGAGTACAACTGGAGTGTGGTCTGAAGAGAGGTCAGATGATAGGTTTTCGATGTGATGGTGAATGTTGTTGGCTTTAATGATGGCGATGTCTAAGATGCCTGGAGACAGTTGGGGGTGTTTGGGTAGTGTGTTGGAGTGATTGGAGAAGCGACTGTTAGGTCATTTCTAGAGTTTATGAAACTGGCTAGAGTGTTGCCGGCCGTGTTGATCCTCCTACTGAACCATAGCTGGTGTTTGCTGTTCAAGTCACCTACTATGATGGCGTTGTAGGTAGTGTCCAGTAAAGCAGTGAGATCGGATGGAAGAATTATGTTGGTCGGTCTTTTGTATGCAGCAACCAGGCGGAGAACAGAGTTGTTGACTTGTATGTGCACCGTGGTGTGTTCTAAGGATGTGGTTTGAACGGTGATGAGGTGGTGAGTGTACCTTTTGTGCACGAGTATGGCGGTGCCGCCTCCAACCGAGTGACCGGGGATCTGAGGGCGATTTGAGGTGTATGTGAAGAAGTTTGGAATGTTGATAGAGCGTTGACCAGTGAGGTGGGTCTCGTTGAGAAGCAAGATGTCAATTTTTTGTTGTTGAACGAAGTCTATGAGTTCAAGGCGCCTCCGGGTGACGCCTTGGCAATTCCAGAATCATATGCGGGTGTTATTCATGTTGAAGGCTAGTGAGAATGAGTGGCAGAATGGTCAGCGGGGCGATGAGGGCGTCTTTCACCTTCATTTTGTTAGAGGCAAGATTGGAAATGATGGAAGTGAGTTGAGAGGCCAAGGATACTGAGTCAGTGGAGACTGCAGTGTCATTTGAGGTTGTGGAGGCGTATGTGCTGAGGTTGGCAGGAAAAGCTTGACTGGTCGGTGGATTCGTGAGGGCAGAAGAAAGTGGGTTGACTGATGGAGATGATGATTGAGTGACTATTTTTGAAGTGTTGGGTCTATTGGGACGTCTTCTATCCTTTTCTTGAATAAGCGAAGGACAGTTCTTATAGTTTGCAGTGTGGGAACCGAGACAGTTGGCGCACGTAGGTGGTTCTTCGAGGGTCTTTGGGCAGTTTTTGGCCAAGTGACCCTGGGCGTATTTGACACTCCTGGGAGTGTATCCGCAGTGAAGGCTTGAGTGTCCGAACCTCTGGAGGAGAGCATTGGGCAGGGTTGGTAAATTTGTAAGGTTCAATTTTTATGGCCATGTAGAAAAAAGTGTTCGTTGAAAATTTGTTTACTGGAAGGTGAAGAGGCAAGAATCACCACGTGGAGGAGGAATTTTCTAGTTGAATTGGCGAACTGATGTGACGTCGTATCCTTTGGCTTTGAGTTCTTCAAAGACCTCTGATTCAGTGATATCCGAGAGTAAGCCACGGATGACAATTTTTAATGTTCTTTCCTCTGGAGATGGAACAGTGTGGAATTCAGTAACATGATTGTGAAGATATTTTTGAACAGATCTAAATAACTCAAATCAATGCACTGGAGTTTGATGGAGTTGTTGGTAGATGCCTTGGTTTGATTAAATGCTTCATATTTTACTTAAGAGCACGGCTATAGATAGGTATGGTTGCCCATCGACGTATGATTATCATACTTGAAAAGTGTCTACCGAAATGAATCTCTATAATCAGTATTAAAGTCAAATTAAACAGCTGGAAACTTAAGCACTAGCGCTTATATGTCATAGTGGCTATCACGGAACTACAATTTACATTTGAAAGGTAATTGCATTTAGAATCACTACAACAAATAAGCGCTAGAGCGTAAATTTCCAGCTGTTTAATATTGATAATGGAGATTCATTTCGGTAGACACTTCTAGATTCGATGGGCAACCATACTATCTTTAATAGTGCTTAAGAGCTAAAATTTAGGCAGATACCTAACCTTCCTATCAAAAAGCTAAATGTTATGTATTTACAGAAGTTTTAGGGTAATGAACCTGAATTTATGTTCAAACACAATTGTACACACAAAAACTTTAAATCAGAAACCAAAACATCGAAAATATTCATAAATAAAACACATATTAATAATTGAAATGAGATAAAGCATATATACATTAAAATATGATTATTCTTATATAGATTGGAAGGAGTATGGGTATGTCCAAATACGTATTTATGTTAATATCAGCTGAGAAATAATTTAATAATAATCCTTTATTAATCAACATATTATATCAACATATTTTTAGATAATAATATATAACACTGTGAGATAATTTAAATACAAGTTAATTAGAAGTTAAAAGTTTAAAAATAATAATATGTAGTCAACCCAGGCATGTTGATTTACAGGCAATAATAAATACATTTATTATTAAGTCAATAACTTTGAGTAAACTAATATTAATTAATACATGTTTGAAAACATTCAAGAATGGATAACTTTTTAAGCAATATTATTTTCGATAGAATAGTTAAAAATTAAACTTATTGATCAAAATTATCGTATATCAGAAATGAAGTGTCTTTATATGGTTTGTTAAATTAGTTTTCCTTTTAAAAGTCCTATAACAGATGTCACATTTAAACAAATTTACACAGATATAAGTCTTTAAATGCCTGATTAAAATATTTTTGTGATAAAAAGCTTCATCACAGTTATCACATTGATATAGCTTTTTTCCATTATGTGTCCTTAAATGATTCATTAAATGTACTTTTTGAGGAAAGGCTCTCTCACATATTCCACATTTATAAGGCTTTTCACCGGTGTGTATCCTTGAATGAGCCGTTAAATTTGAGTTTTGAGAAAAGGCTTTCTTACAGATTTCACATTTATATGGCAATTCACCGGTATGTATCCTTGAATGAGCCGTGAAATTAGTTTTTAGAGAAAAGGCTTTATCACAGGTTTCACATTTATATGGCTTTTCACCAGTATGTATCCTTGAATGAGTCATTAAATTACATTTTCGAGAAAAGGCTTTCCCACAGATTTCACATATATATGGCAATTTACTAGTATTTGTCCTTTTATAGCTGTTGCTGCTTTGTACATCTATTTTCTCTTTTAAAAAATAATCATTTTCTTCAATTTTTACAAAACATTCCTTTTTTATGTCAATTCTGTATTTCTTTTTTCTAAAAAATAAATAAAATAGGTTATTTTAAAAATATGTTAACTTTTATAAAATAAAGGAAAATAAATATAACTATTGTTATTTAAATTATTAGGAATTTAACACATATTTATCTTATCTTCAGCGAGGTTAATTATTTTTATATTATTCCAATTAGTTTTGTTTATTGTCGTTTTTATTTTTTTATAATCTATATATTTATAAGGTGTGTTATTAATGTTTTTAATTGTTAATGTTATTAATTGTTTTTGCAAAAGGGCGATTAAGTTGTAGAAGTAGTGGATAGTGATTAGTAATCTGTAATAAGGGAGTCTATAGCAGTTGCTTTAATAATATGTTTATGAATGTCTCTAACAAATATATGATTGATACAACTATTATTTATGGGTCGCGTTGGGCAATTGATACATTGGGTGAAATTAAAAGAATTTAGTAAAACTAAATATATTGTTGTAGAGTTTGAAGTATCTAGTAAATTTATGTTAATATTGCCTATTAGGATTAATGTGATACATCTATGGGAGTTAATTATTATTACCTCTATGTTATCAATAAACTTAATTATATTACCATTCGGGGATCTGTAAACCGATAGTATTCCGTATTTTATTTTGTTGAACGTAAATGTTGTAAACAAACAATTTGCATCTAGTATTTTCAATTCTATTGTGTTATGAGATATAATATCATCCCTAATAAATAAAACTAATCCATTAGATTTATATATACTGATATTTGAAATTATATTTTGGTAATTGTTTAGTGAAATATTGTTCTGATTGGTATGTTTCCCAAGCCATACTTCGGCTGTAATTATTATATGATTTATTTGATTAAGTACAGTGTTAAGGCATTCTAATTGAGAAAAGTGGTTTGTAATACTTCTAATATTAAGGAAGAGTATGTTTATGCCAGAGTGATTGTTAGAGCATAATGTGTTAATTTCATCTAATGATTTAATTGTTCTCTTATCTTTATCAATTATATCATAAAGTGTGTTTATAGCGGTCATTAGTGGTAGTTAATGTTGAACTTTGTGCTTTGAGTACCTATATTATGTGATGTGAATCATAGATTATTGTATCCATGGGAAACAATAGATAAGTAATTAATATTAAAATAATTGGATTAATGTATAGTAAAATATGATTTGTAAATAGTTTTTGTATAAAAAGTAAACATAATTAAATATTCTGCATCAACGTAGTAAAATTTACTTAATATTTAAAAAAAAAATATTGTAGCTATTATAGTTTGTTTAAATCTGTACTAGATCTTATTTGTATGATTTTTTAATGTTCATCCTTCTTAACAAGAATGTCCGCATTGTTGATCCATACAAAAATGTAAAGGATTTAATGTAATATGTAGATTTAAAGCAACTGAATAGGTTATTCTTATTATATGCAGGGCCTGTTCTCTTAAAAAATATTTTAAATACTGAATGTTATTTTTATTTTTGTATTTACACATTAGTTTTAGAGTTCTTTTATGTCCTGGTAGTTCTGAAAACCTAATGAATTTTGGTAAAATATTAATGGAATATTTTGTTACAAGCTACAGTGAAATATATAGCCCTCAATTTGTTTCTCATAATGTCCGTGGATTATTGCACATAGTTGACAATTACAGAAAATTTAAATTGATTTTAGAGTGTTCATGTTTTCCTTTCGAGAATTATTTGAAGGTTTTAAAACTAAATTGTTCAAATGCATGAAAAAACACTCAAACAAGTTAATTAACATTACAAGAATCTTATTATTTAACCAACCACAATACTTTTGAAATCTCAAAAAGAAGAAAATTATAAAAAAAAACTTCACATTAATGGACCTTCAGAATTTGAGCACTTAACCTTTCCACATATATGTCGTGATTCTACCACGGAAATATATGGTTTTTTTAGTCAAGCGTTTTGAAACTATTGTTAATTCTTAGCTATAAAATTGAATATTTTATACATTATTAACTAAAAAATAATTACAACATTTTAAATTTGATAAATATTGTCAAAATTCAAAATTTAAATGCATATTAAAAAAAATTGTGCCTATGTATTTTTAATATTTTTTCTGCTAAAGTAACAATATATCAGGAGCTTTGTATTACATTTTCACGCTTTTTGGACCAACAAATAAAATTTTATTGATATTAATAGAAAAAAATCTAAAAAAATTAAAATTTGAAATTGTCAACAGCTGTTATTATTAGCAGCGTATTATTTATTACCTTCTATTTAAATAAATGTATTACCTATGTATAATATGGATTGTATAACAATGACTGTTAAAACGTTTATTAACAAATTTAAAGACATGTATTAGGAATTAGGATGTAGACTATGCATCAAATGTAAAAACGGTGAATATTATGTAAATTTATAAACAATTCTCAATATTATATTCTTTAATATTATTTTAAGTGAGCGTATGAAGTTTTGGGGTAAAATAATATATTATAATATTCTGTAACTAATTAGTAATTACTAAAATGAAAAAAATAATTTTAAATTGTAATTTAATTAATAATGTCATGGTTTTTAGATACATATTAAATTGTAATTTTTAAAAACTATGTCACCCTAAAATATGGTCACCGGTCACCATTGATTGGTAACTAGGAATATGACCACCGTTGTGTGATTCGCATAGATTATAAAGACATGGATAGAACATAACATCTTACCAATTATGAATACAATTTATGGCATACATGAATCAATTGAGGCCAAAAAAGTATACTTATATCGATCATCTTTTTATAGATAAAAATATATAATCATACTGAAGGTGTATCAATACAAAAAAGTTAACAAACGACCTCAGTTTCTTATCTACATTGGACTGCGAAAAACACGTCATAATGAATATGTTACGTCCTATCCCTATAGTATTAAATAATTCGCAGTTTTTTTCAAAACTAGAAAAAATATTAAAAATCAGGAGATAAGGAAATTAAAATGTTGGAACGTCATTATATACAGAAAAACGAGCTCTACAAAATGGCTATATTCAATTTTTTTTAAAACAATTAAATAAAAATGTATATTTTTTAACTTTTTTACCAAAACATTAAAATAAATTTAAACATGAAATGTTTGTAGTTCTTGTCCCTGTGAGTCTTATTTAAAAACCAGAATTATGATATCTTCTTTATTTTAAGAGATATCGCAATGTGTAAATCCTCACAGGACCCCCTGTATAATATATAATTACATGATTGTTTAGAACATAAGGATATCACATTTATTACATTATTAATATTTTAGTTAACTGAAATTTAATATATGAGAAGTCAACAGTAGGTAGGTACACTGCAGTATTACATGATAATATTAATATAATATAACATTAATTGTTATACTGTTTCAGAAGCTTAATTTGAATAAATATAGCATTATACTAAAATATAATTGGGAATGTAATTGTTATTAAGTACCTATTCAAATTAGATTAGTGAATTACTATGACCAAAATAGTAAACAATTGTAATCAGTGTATTTAAATTATCTTAAAATGATTATGTAAGCTTTGCACTTGGGTATAAAAATTCTCAGATTATACCCTTTGTATCGATTATAACTAATAAATAGAAAAAATTTAAATAAAATAAACATAGTTGAATTTATAAGACGTAAGATGAGCACTATTTTGTTAAATAAAAAGTAATATGCCTCTGGCACAGGAGAAATAATTGTAAGCAAATACTTATAATATACACAAAACAAAAAAAAAAACCTGCACTGCATTAAATAAAAATATAGTTTCAGAAAAGTGTTAAATTAAAATAAAGTTTAATGGTGATAATTGACAATATATAAGTTATTCGTTAAGAATTAAGGTAGTAAAGATTATAAAACCATTTTGAGAAGGCTTGTTCTGGAGATGAACCTTATTGTTGTGTTAAAATATTAAATAATTCTAATATGTAAACATAATGCAGTAAATATTATAACTTATGAAAATATTTTTTAGACGTAACTTCCAACTCTACAAGTTTATTTTTTATTCATTATCTGCAGTTGTTAATTAATAAAACCTAACTATACATTGAATAGTTATATCAAGTATTTTTACAAATCTATCATCTACTAGACAATCACAGTTTGATGTAGAAAGGAACGTGATTTTATAAACGATTTACGAACTAAAAATAAACATAAGTTATTAATCATTTTTGTAAGTAGTAACTCTATACCTGGATGGGTTTTTTTTTTCTATTATTTTTCTGTATAATATATATTATTGATCACTTAAGTAAATAGTATCGTTAAATTCCATATTAGGCTTTTAAGTAAAAAATACAATTCTTACCCTGTCTGTAATAATTCATCTTCATTATTATCGTTTTTTTCACCAATAACTTCCTGTTTCACAACTCTGTTAAATAGTTGTTCATAATTTTGGTTTGTTCCGTCAACATTTTTTTCCTGTTTAATAATAATTGGAACTGTCAACACTCCAGAACTGTGTGATAAATGCATAAAAGAAATTTCAAATCAATAATTATTCCGAAGGTAATTACTGTTTAAATCAGACACAATATTGTATTAATTACTTAAATTATAGCGAAAAACCTTAGTTTTATAAAATAGAATAATTTTAAAAAGTAGATTAAATTTTGATATTTTTGTTAATGTTTCACTACCTAGTGTATTTACTTACTTGGCATTTATTGCTGTCCTTAACGGTTCCATTGTAAATATTTTCTACTTCTTATAGTGTTTTTTGATTACTGTGAACACAAGCCATTAAAGTTATAAATATTAATCTGTTACAACTTACAAAGGGTACTAACTACTTACTGTTCATTCACACAAACCTATAATTTTATAAAAGTTGTTCCGACTTCTGACAATTTAAACTGAATGTTGAAATACTAAAAGCTAAATAGTAAATACCAACTTTTAGTAATAAATAAGCTTAATTAATCTATCTTTTATCTAAGAATGTCGAAAGAATTCTCTTAGAGTGTTTGGTTAATGTCACAAAACTCTGCGAGAACAAAATGCTAACGATACTCGATAGGTGCCATTAGACTTAATCTTTTATCTATGCGTATATGTTATCCGTCTCGATGCGGCGTCCAAGCCGTTAGCCGATGCGTAACGCGGACCTCCGCTAAGGGCGGAGGGCGAGACCAACACCTTACAGTGCGAGCGCAGCCCGGGGAGAAACCATGGAACAGTGAACAGCCAGAATCCCTTAGAACCACTAAAAATGCCCGACTCTATACCACTCTATACCGTGATAAGTATATCTTAAACCGTGATAAATACCATAGAACAATAATATTACTGGTCACAGATTTCTATAATAGTATAGTGTAGTATAGAAGTCTGTGTTACTGGTATACCCACAGATATATAAAGTAACTTATAAGTAACTTAAAGTAACTTATAAGTAAGTTACTTTATATATCTGTGGGTATACCTACTGATATCATAAATTTCTTATCAGTGGTATCACTACATCGGAGCTATCTTCACGTTCACATACACTATTATAATTTATACCAATAAATTACCAAGACACATTACCAATATACATTTATACCAAGACAGGCACAGGAGTAGAATATTCAAATTTTTAAACATGACGTGACATGTGTGATGTGAAGGTGTGAAACTTTTGCTTGATTAGATACTCTGTTCACGCCGTTCACGATCGATTGTAAATATTTAATACTAAATTATTATTAAATTTCACTGTGAATGGATCCGATTTGATTCAAAACTTAGTTTAACATAAAATTTAGTTCTTATATAGATAGTTTCAAATCAGATGCGAGTTAAGAATTCCATTAACAAAGAAATTACAATGTATTTATAAACACAATACTTAAATAATGTTTCTCCAAATACTGTGTAGTTTAGTATATAGTTAATAATAAGGATTTATAATTGTTAATTTCAGATGATTGTGTTCAACCGATTTTTACGACAGTTAATTAATATTAAGCCTTTAAGATCAAATTACAATCAGCAATGTTGTAGAAATGCAAGATGTATGTCTACAATCAAAGATTTTCGAAAAAGAACAGAGACATTTTCATTTAATGCTGAGCAGAATACTGATGCTGATGCTGATGTTTTTGGTACATTAACTGATAATACCGAAATCAATCATAAATTGGATCGCTTACCTCCGGAAGATGATGATAAAATAGAATACGATAAAGATGAACAACACAAACGATTACATATTACTGAGTACCACAAAATTATCCAAGAACTCATTAAACAGCATAAAGTATAAAACTATAAAAAATCTAATATTATTTATTTTATCAATCTTCAATATGACCACCAAGTTTTTTTTTTAGATTGCAGATGCAATAGATGTACTTGAAACGAGGATGTTAAAAGATGAAAAAGCAAAGCCAGATTATTATATATATAACTTGTTAATCGGTACTTGTGGTAAAGTCGGTTATGTTCAAAAAGCTTTTCATTTATTTAATCAGGTTTGTTTTATTTGTTATTTGGTACCCAAGATTATTTAATAAATACAATATTTAATTTTTGTTTAAATTATTAGATGAAAAAAAGTGGGATTAAGACTACACCGGCTACATATACTTGTTTATTTAATGCATGTGCTAATTCACCATACAAGGATGATGCATTAAAGAGAGCTAAAAAATTACACAATTTGATGAGTTTAAAATCAATTGAACCTAACATTTTTAACTACCATGCAATGATCAAAGGTATTTAAAACTGCATAGTTATGAGAAACAAAAATCAATTTAATATTTTTATTTAAATACACTGAAATTTCAAGAAGTAAATTTGTTAAAACTGTGCTAAAAAATGTTTGTATTTACTATTCATGTTTATTATTAGCTTTTGGAAGAACAGGAGATTTATTGACCGCATTTTCTTTGGTTGATGAAATGTTGACGAAAAAATATAAATTAAAAGATGAAACATTTAATTTTCTCTTACAAGCTTGTATATCAGATAAAGAAGCTGGTTTTCGTCATGCTTTACTTGTAAGTTTAAATAAATATATGCATTGCTCTAATATTTTCAGTCGTGAAATGTCAAGTTGACATAAGTTGATAACTATACACATTTTAATTGAGTCCTGATAACTAAAAAGAACTGATAACTAAATTATATTTAGGTTCTATAAAATATTTGATCAGTCTTTTTAAGAGTCTTATGGTCCTTCAAAAAGTTGCTCAATGTTATTCAAGCTTTGGGGTCTTCTAAATCCTGGTCCATTCTACATAGGTGGAGAAAGTATTAACTGGTCACCAAAAATTAAATATCTAGGTGTTCCCTAGTTTATCTTGTTGGTATGGTTCAAGTACTAAATTTAATTAGAAATGTTTTATAAACAGTATTTATGTCCTCTTATACTTATTCATTATCACTAGGGCTCGGATTTTGTAGCAAATGCTTCTTTTGAGGGAAGTGTGATAGAAAGATAATTCTTATATATAAATACGTTTTGAATCGTTCTGATTTAATGAAGTAAACTTTTTTTTGCTTTTTTCCACAAAATCTGCTTTTTATTGCTTTTCCCCCGTATTTGGTTATTTTTTCTTGATTTTTACATATTTTTCTTGAAAACTTAGCTTATCTCTATGTATATTATCCGTCTTTGACTATATATATTATTATTACCAGAAATTATAAAA
>NC_042495.1:78716803-78718184 GCF_005508785.2 Acyrthosiphon pisum | reverse complement strand
CCACCCCTCCCCCTCCCCTCCAGGTTTGCTATTTAAGCCCCGGGGGGTTTGGGGGCCGAGCCCCCATCCAGCGAGAGGTCCGCAGGACCTCGAGTTTGGTGACCGGAGCCGGCAGGCGTAGGGAGCCTTTAAAAACTTATATTACTGGTCATCGAGTATAGCGACCGGAGCCGGTAGGCGAAGGGAGGTCCCTTGAGTGTGGCGACCGGAGCCGATAGGCGACGGGAGCCTCTACAAATGTTACTTCAATTAACAAGATTAAAATTACTTGTTAGGTCGTCCGTCTGCCCGCAGGGCAGGTATGCTCTCCCCCCCAGGTTTGCTATTTAAGCCCCGGGGGGTTTGGGGGCCGAGCCCCCATCCAGCGAGAGGTCCGCAGGACCTCGAGTTTGGCGACCGGAGCCGGCAGGCGTAGGGAGCTTCTAGAGCGTCGAGCGTATTCGTAAAAACTCAGAATTCGAAACTGCCTTAGCATATAACTTCAAAACGAAGTATGCCTATCTAATTTTGATTGCACCGTCGTTCTTAACTCGTTGAAGTACATAGGTTTCAAAAAAAAAAAAATTAATATTCGTAATAGGTGCAGTAAACTAGTGACGCGCGAATGCGCAAAAATCGCAAAATAGCGAACTTCATTAAGCCATAACTTCGGAACTAAGTCCGACCGCCAAATTCTGACTTCACCATCGTTCTCAGTATAGTTAACTACATAAGTCTAAAAAAAAAAAATTGCAAAAAAAAGGGTGTCCGGTAAAGTAACAAAGTTCCAATTCCATATTAGGCTTTTAAGTAAAAAATACAATTCTTACCCTGTCTGTAATAATTCATCTTCATTATTATCGTTTTTTTCACCAATAACTTCCTGTTTCACAACTCTGTTAAATAGTTGTTCATAATTTTGGTTTGTTCCGTCAACATTTTTTTCCTGTTTAATAATAATTGGAACTGTCAACACTCCAGAACTGTGTGATAAATGCATAAAAGAAATTTCAAATCAATAATTATTCCGAAGGTAATTACTGTTTAAATCAGACACAATATTGTATTAATTACTTAAATTATAGCGAAAAACCTTAGTTTTATAAAATAGAATAATTTTAAAAAGTAGATTAAATTTTGATATTTTTGTTAATGTTTCACTACCTAGTGTATTTACTTACTTGGCATTTATTGCTGTCCTTAACGGTTCCATTGTAAATATTTTCTACTTCTTATAGTGTTTTTTGATTACTGTGAACACAAGCCATTAAAGTTATAAATATTAATCTGTTACAACTTACAAAGGGTACTAACTACTTACTGTTCATTCACACAAACCTATAATTTTATAAAAGTTGTTCCGACTTCTGACAATTTAAACTGAATGTTGAAATACTAAAAG